>NW_020683080.1:0-11278 GCF_002925995.2 Terrapene triunguis
TCCCATCAGACAGTCTACAGCAGACATCACATACACGGGCCCAGATTCATCTCTCATGTAACTCCTTTGGCTTCAATCACCAGAGGTGAATCTGGTCCCTGGGACTTGTATATCTAAGGGGCTCTTCCATTAGACATGTAATTCCTTTGCTACACCGAGATCAGATGCTTTGGAGAGGGATTTTAGTGACAATTAAACCTGTTTAAGAGGAACATTTGGGAGGGATTTTCTGGTACTAACTCTGTCCATTCCCCTGCTCTACCAACAGCTACTAAGGACATGGTTCAGTTCAGAGAAGGAGTGGGAGAGAGAAAGGGCCTTGCAGGCCAGCACCCAGCTGCTGACTGCCTATCAAGAGACAGTTAATAGCACAGTGAGTATAGCCTCTTACTCTTCCTTGAGCTGACTTCCCTGCTTATATCAGATCTGACACTCAACGCAAATGCATGAAAAACTCTTCCAGAGCAGCAGCTGGGATCTCAAGGTGACTAAGATCCCCCTGCTTCCAGAAGAGAGGTTTACACAACAATGCTGTGACCACACTCCGGGCAGACTGCAAGAAGTAGAGGGCAGACAATCCCCCAAACTGATGGCTTATTCTATAATTAGATTCACCAAGTCAACAACAGAAGAGCTCCCACCCTAGTTAACAAGATGCCAAACGCAGTCCCCTTTTGGCAGTCCAGACCTTGGCTCCCATCTAAACATCCATGTCTTGGAAGAAGGGGGAGGGATAGCTCAGTGGTTTGAGCAGTGGCCTGCTAAACCCAGCGTTGTGACTTCAATCCTTAAGGAGGCCATTTAGGGAAGTGGGGTAAAAATCTCTCTGGGGATTGGTCCTGCTTTGAGCATGGGGTTAGACTAGATGACCTCCTCAGGTCCCTTCCAACCCTGATATTCTATGTCTAATATAGTGAGGGGTTACTGAAAACTTGGCTCACCATATGTGAGGTTCACTGATCATAAAGGACCGGATGCTTATCCCCAGGTCAATATGAATCTCAGGTCTTTCCTAAATATCATGCTGTCAGCCAGTCCTTAATAACTAAATCTAAGATTTATTGTTAAAAGAAAGAAGAGAGTTACAAATGGTTAAATGATCAATATCCATACAAGTGACTTTCAATGTTCATAGTTCAAGATCACAACAGTGATGGAATAAACTGCTGGTTTGTAAAAGTCTCTCTGGAATCATCCCAACAGATCAGAATCCAAAGGCAGCTTAGATGTAAAGTCTGTTAGTTTTTCCATGCACTTTCCAGGTTATTCCAAATGATTATTTGGAAAATCTCTGTCCTATGGCTTACACTTTCCCTGTTCAAAGTTTAAGCAGACTAGATATGATAGGCTCAGGCCCGAGCCTTCTCTTTTATAGCTATTCTAGCAGGCTGACACGCCTACCTCACAGAAATTGTCACAGAAGGACCTTCCCCCAATGCAGATCACCTGTTGTACTTTGCTTTGAAGATAATCTTCTATTATCATTCTATTAACACAGTAAACTAGTTACATTCCTTCACATAAGGTAATTAGCCGTTCTTCCATTATAACACAGATAGTTAAGCTGAAGATAATGTAGAAATGATTGGTTTCCTGGAGTGTCTTACATCTTTGATTTTAAGGTTAACTGAACACCTTGCATACATAATTAAGGCAATTAAGACATGAAAGGGAATTAGCATCTACAAGCTAATTTAGTTACATTGTGAAACTTCTAACCGGGTATAGATAAACACAGACAAATACACTTAGCCTCTATTGTTCATTTTTGAATGAGTTGATGATTGCTAGACTAATACATCTCTTAGAAATTCACATGCAAGTGAACTGTCTTGATACAGTAGAAGCACCTCTTGTTAAGTTATTATGGGTCATACACAGGTTGACTGGTCTGCCAGTGTCACAAATGCATCCTTGGTTCTTATGCTCCCAGGATGCTAAAGCTGAATTTCTATTTAATCAGCTAAGAACATAAAACATAAGAGTGGCTATCCTGGATCCCCCAGAAGAATGGTTCATCTAGCCCAGTATCCTGTCTTCTGACAGTGGTGGGTGCCAGATGCTTAAGAGGGAATGAACAGAACAAGGCAATTGTCAAGTGAACCATCCCCTGTTGGACAGTCCCAGCCCCAGCTTCTGGCAGTCAGAGGTTTAGAGACACCCAGATCATGGGATTGCATCCCTGACCATGTTAGCTAATAGCCATTGATGGACCTATACTCCGTGAACTCATCTCATTCTTTTTTGAACCCAGTTATACTTTTGGCCTTCACAACATCTCCCTGGCAAGGAGTTCCACAGGTTGACTGCATTGTGTGAAGAAATGCTTCCTTTTGTTTGTTTTAAACCTGCTGCCTATTAATTTCATTGGGTGACCCCTTGTTCCTGTGTTATGTGAAGGGCTAAATAACACTTCCTTATTGACTTTCTCTACACCAGTCATGATTTTATAGTTCTCTATCATATTCCCTCTTAGTCGTCTCTTTTCCAAGCTGAAAAGTCCCTGTCTTTTTAATCTCTCCTTGTACGAGAAGTTGTCCCATATGCCTAATAATTTTTGTTGCTCTTCTCTGTATTTCTTCCAAATCTAACATATCTTTTTTGAGATGAGATGACCAAAACTGCACGCAGTATTCAAGGTGTGGGGGTAGTATAGATTTATGTAGTGGCATAATGATATTTACTGTCTTATTATCGATCCCTTTCCTAATGGTTCCTAACATGTTGTTATGGTTTTTGACTGCATGTTGAGCAGATGCTTTCAGAGAACTGTACACAATGACTCTCAGGTCTCTTTCTTGAGTGATAACAGCTAATTTAGACCCCATCCATTTGTATGTACAATTGGGATTATGTTTTCCAATGTGCATTACCCAGTTCAGTACAGGAATCAGAGGCACAATGTTATCAGATGTGCCTGTCACTTTGGGTAGGCTCATTGATTAGGAACAGAGGGTCCTGTGGCACCTTTAAGACTAACAGAAGTATAGGGAGCATAAGCTTTCGTGGGTAAGAACCTCACTTCTTCAGATGCAAGAACACGGCTACCCCTCTGATCATTGATTAGGGTTACTCTTCTGGGGGAGGGGGAGTTTTCTATAATTCTGTTAATATGCTGCTTATGTCACTTGTGTGTTCATATGGAGCTCTACTCCTTCTTTCTACAAGTCCCCTCCCAATGGAGCTATCCTGCAGGACCTAGGTTCCCCAGGGCTAATAACTAGAACTAGGTGAAGATGCGCACACACACACACACTAGCAGAGCAAGTCAATCAGCACTCCCCAGCTGATCCCCTCATATGTCCCTGTATTCAGTGGGCTGGGTTAAGCAGCACTTTCAAGCTGGTACCCTTATGTGCCCCTGGTCTCAATAGGCTGGGTTGAACAGCACTTTCAGCTGCCCCTCCCTTATGTGCCCCAAGTTTAACACGTCCCTATCACACTTTCACATTACAATTGTACTGGGAGTAACACACTTGATGAGCAAACCCCACAGTATTTTTGGGCACTACAGGGATCTTTAGCTTAGGTGCAAGAAGCGTTGCTGCAGAGTAAATGGGGGAAGCTAAAAAACACAAAAGAGTAAAATTCAGAGAGAGAGAGAGAGAGAGAGAGAGAGAAGCAACCAGCTGAACCATAAAAGTTATTTATTGAATAATAGTGATAACTACACAAGGAGGGCTAAACAAACATAACAGTTACATTTTAAAGGTTAATACCTGAGGTAGAAAAGAAAACAGAGAGAGAGAGGGATCTCCCCCACTCCATGAGGCTTGAACTGGTCGGGGTTCCCAGGTGATGGTGGTAGCTCAGGGTCCTGAGTGCTGGAGACAGGCAGAGCCCCCAGCACGATCAGTCAGGAGATGGAATCCCAGTGGAACTGATGCAGAGTTTGGGTCTATACATCAGAACCCTTACTTGGGCATAGGTCGGGGGTTTTGTAGAGAAAATACAATGGCTCAAGGGAGAACACTAGATTTGTTTATGGGTAAACTGATGGCTCAAGGATTTTCTTTAGGCTAGGCCAGGGGTAGGGAACCTGTGGCACACATGCCAAAGGCGGCACGCGAGCTGATTTTCAATGGCACTCACACTGCCCGGGTCCTGGCCACCGGTCCGGGGGGCTCTACATTTTAATTTAATTATAAATGAAGCTTCTTAAACATTTTAAAAACCTTATTTACTTTACATACAACAATAGTTTAGTTATATGTTATAGACTTATAGAAAGAGACCTTCTAAAAACATTAAAATGTATTACTGGCACGTGAAACCTTAAATGAGAGTGAATAAATGAAGACTCGGCACACCACTTCTGAAAGGTTGCTGACCCCTGGGCTAGACAATAGGAGCTGATCACTCTTGGCTCTGGGTGTTGTTTTCTTACAGGGAGCTCACAAGGCAACTAGGCTGCTTCAGTATTTTGGGATATCAGTCAAAGATTTATTACTAGAATTGCTCTGATAATTGCTGAGCTGGGTGTGTGCAGGCGTAAGTTCATTAGCATCTGGAGCAGGGATTCCCATGATGCAGTGCGTCCCCACTTTTCTGGTCCAAGAGTTCAGTGCGGTTCTCTGTTCTTCATTCCTTATGCTAATCCCTATCCCATCTTTCATGCAGATGAGGCTAGGGGAGTTGTCTCTGTTCTTCATTCTGTATGCAAATGGAGACATCTTAATCTTGTCACCCTTGTCAGGGGGGGTCTAGGTGTGTCTCCCCATGCCCTTCATTGTTCTCTGCAAGCCTTTTCTCCGATCGGTTTTGGTTCAAACAGAGACGGGGTGAGGGGTGTCCTTCATGAGTCACACTGGCTAGATACTGCGCCCTGGTTCCCCAAAAACACAGAGCTGACTGGTATCAACAATAAGGATGGAAAGTGAAGTCTCATACAGCTGGAGAACATTCATTCTTCATTCTTTTTTAATTAGACTCAGGAAACTTTTAATCGGTTTGGATCTCTGATTGGACAAATAGCACCATACAGCTGTGATTCACTGGCCACGTCCCGTCAGTGGGTGGTTGACTGTATCAGCTGCCTTCTCTGTATACAAGGTGAGGAGACCATTAGCAGGTATAAGTAATTCTTCACCATTAGCAGGTATAAGTAATTCTTCACCTTCTTTCACTGTTGTAATGTCCATTTTTCTGCCTGTCTAGTTCTTTCTGTCCTGTCTGTTGGCATTTAGATAACAGAATGGTGGGCATCTTGTAAATACCTCATTAGAAGAGAAGATTATGATGTGTAAAGAGCCTAGCACACTTTTGGGAACTGTACAAATAATAAATGGTCTGCATACAGATAGATAACTGCTAAATTCCTTAGGGCTTCTCTACATAGGGACAACTAAGGAAAGTTAATCCAAATGAACTAAAGGTGTAAATTTAAAGTGGCATTAAACACATGTGTGGATGCTCTGATTCTGAATTAAAATGGCCCTTATTAATTTTAGTGAATTACATGAATTAAACTAACCTGAAATAAGGCCCCTTTAATTCTAAATAAGTATGTCCTCGTAGGTGTCTAATGAAGTTTAACTAATGCATTTTGAAAATTAATTTGGATTAGCTTTCTTGACTATCTCCATGTAGACAAGCCCTTGGTACTAAACATTTTCATTCTCTTTACCCTGCCACTGGCTGTATTGGAGGGGTTTCCTGGAATAATTCTTTAAACAAAAAGTTCTTCCAGCAGCCCTCTGTCATGAGCATTCAAAGCTATTGGAGTAAATGTAGGCCATTTTCCCCTTTGTGAAAGAGTAGGATATTCTTTTCACCTAATGGTTAGATGTAAAAGGATAGAGCTTGGTTATCGTTTAAGGCCATTTCCAATTAGGGTGACCAAACAGCAAATGTGAAAACTCGGGACAGGGGGTGGGGCGTAATAGGAGTCTATATAAGAAAAAGACCCCCCAAATCGGGACTATCCCTATAAAATCGGGACATCTGGTCACCCTATTTCCAATTATTATTAATCAGCCCTAAAAAACAGTGTTGGTGATTCAGAAACAGAAGAAGGGACTCCAATCTTTGCATGTACAAGATAGAAATCCCAGCATTGTTTAGAAGTGACTGATGAGCCTGGGTTTCCTGCCGAAGTTTTTGTCCAGACCCATCTCTTTTACAATGAGAGTTTGGTGGAGGGATTCACCTCTACATTGGAACCTGAGATCTATCTGCATGACTTGTACTTGAATATGAGATTAGATTTAAATACTGAGAGCAGAGAGGCTACTGAAACCAGACACACCCAGAAAGCTGCTCCAAGCTGAATACAGTGCTTGTTCAATCCTGTATCATTCACAATAACATACCACTACTGTTAACTTTCAGACATTTAGGGTGTAATCCCGACTCCATTACAGTCAACAGGAGTTTTGCCATTGACTTTGATGGGGCCAAGATTTTACACTATGCTGATAACAGCATAGCACATGGATCCTTCTGTATGAATATCCATGCAATAGAGGTTCAGTTTCATTAATCGTTACAGTACTTTTTCTCCTTTTCTCCACTCCAGGCCAGTCCATGAACCTGGGGTCAGCGGCGGAGGAGCTGAGATGTCTTCGTGAAGCACTAACAGCTCCAGACCCTGAGGCTCTGTTTCAGGCATCTTCCAAAATGGCCAGGGTAACTGACTCAAAAAGCTTGTGTGGATGTTCTAGTGACGGGGCACTATTCATTTCACATTTAAGCTTTTATGATGCCTTTCCGTACTTGGAGTGAGCTGTGGGAGCGGGGCATTCATTGCTAGTAACCAGCAATATGCTTTTCATAGATGTGTGCTATGAATGCCATGTAAAAACCGGATTCCACAGAATGTTGCACGCACATGAAAATATGCACGCAGCTGCGCACACATGTACCTATCCAGCCATTCATGAGAAAAAACTGTGTTAGTGGAACATCAAGCTGAGAAACCACCCAGTCTTCATTCTGTCACTTTGTGGGTTTGCCTTAGCCTATATTTGTGTGCATGCCTCTCTTTACTTCATTTTATAAGTTGTAAAAAGATGCAGTGTATATAAGAGAATACAAACTGGAAACTTCCCTCCTGCATATCCAGTACAATGTTGTGCTAACTGTGCAACAGAGGCTTTGCCTCTAACCTGATATCATTAGTGTAGAATACAAAAATGTCGTATATAGACTGTAGAGAGAATTGTAATCACAAATGGCTCGCTAGACATGAGGCTAATTAACAATTTGTTGATGCATATATCTTTTCATAGAGATATTAGGCCTCCATTTTTAAAAAGCCAGACATCATTGCAGTCTCTCCTGTTTTTGATTTGTTCCCAGGTTGTTAGTGAGTACTTTCCTTCAGAACAGGCCACAGACTTTATTAAGGCCACATTGGGTGGTATGTTGTCTGCCAGTCCCACCTGTGCCACGGCAGCTGGACTGTGGATGAAGATCATCCTGAAGGAGTGTGGAGATGCCATGCTGGACAAGGTAAAACGGGAAACTGGAGAGGTTTTCTGCCTAAACTCTAGGCTTTTAGCTCTTTCCCCTTATGTGTAATGAACAAAAATCTTGCTGTTTCTCCCCCTCGGACATAGAGTCGATTCCATCTCTGTTCCTACCCTAAGATAGGCAATGGCAGAATCAATCGCAGTAGACAGAGATAATCCAAGGGAAAAGGAAGATGGTTGGTTATTTATTTGTCTAGCTTGTTGCCACAGTATTCAGCCAAGAAAGGCTTGAAAAAACAGACTCTGGGGAAAATACAACAAGACAGAATGACTGGCACTTGGAATCATCCAGTTCTTAGGAGGCCTATGGCTAAGGGCTACCTGGATAAAAATAGCACTGTGGTCATTCCCAGTCAATCTGGAGCCTGGGCTCTGAGACCCACCCTCTTGCCAGGTTTCAGAGCCTGGGCTCCAGCCCAACCAGGAACAGCTACACTTTTACACTGCTGTGGGATTTTTTTTTGCTGTGTAGACATACCCTTTAAGAATAGAAGGGGGGAGGGAGGGAGAAAACTATAGTGTCTTTGGGATCCACTATTTATATGCCTTATTCTGGAGCCCAGTGCGTTAGGGCTAGATGAAAGGAGCACTCCACAAATCTTCTAACAAGGCTGGTGAAAGGTCTCAGGACAGGGAACCCTCGCAGCAGAACTGCCATGTTTGCACAGTGTTTTGAAGATGTGAAGGGTTAGGAGTGAATATGAGAGGTCGTCACCTGTTCATAGTCCCAGGTATTTGCACACTGTGTTTAAAGCACTTGCATATTTTGTGCTTGTGGTTGTTTATGAACTCCGCATTCTTCGAGGCAAATGGTCAGATTTGGCTGCTTAAATCACACCTGCAAAATGTGGGCAAGCAAAGCCTTCTTTTGTGCATGCGAACGGGTTTATTTAATGCATAGCTGGGCACCACCACATTAAATTACCTGGTATGTATATGTGTGTGTCAGTGTTAGTTTTTACAGCCAAGTGTGGGCAATTTTTGTGGGTTAAATTTATGCAGACATATTTGAACATTTGTTTCTTGAAGTGAAGAATTTCTAAAAAAGCAGCAACTGGCTAAATGGCTAAATAAAGGTTTTGATTCTGTAGAATGAATGGAGAGAAAGAAAAAGGGACATTTCTTTCTGGTTTTGTTCCTTCCAGGTGCCAGATATCCTGGTTATAATATATAGCCACATGCCTACTATCCAGGAGGGCAGCTTGAGGCAGTTCCTGGTGGAGGCGGTGTCCATTTTAGCTCACCGTGACCTAGAGACAGTGATCTCCAGCCTCCTCGGCGAACCTCTGCCGATGAACAGGTATATACCGCTACCTATTGCGTTCATCTTGGTGAAACATGGATCCCACAGCTTTACTGGGAGATGTAGGGCTTTATTTAAGCAGCAGACAGTTTGGGATAATTCCTAAAGGTTAATAGCCTGGGTCTTTCTGCAGGAAGGTCCAAGAGCATGTTAAGGTGGGGTACGGAGAGAAATTAAGTGTCATTCTGTTTCCATTAATTAATAGCTGCTTTGATATCCTAAAGACCTATCTTTACTGGTATAACTGGAGTGTATTGTTGGAAACATCTACCTCTCTAGACACCTGAATTGACCTCACTCTGGAAATTAGCAGTGGCTGTTGGTTTCCTGGTAGCATGACAGCTTCAAGTCCAAATCCCTGGCTGATTACAAAGAATAGAGCCAATATTATCATCAGACCTCTGCTTGGTATCAGTCAGGGTGTGGCTGCTAGAATAGAGTTGCTGTCCTGGGTACTTAAAACTGGACTGGAAGCAGATCCATCATTTCCTTTAAAGATCCCTAACTGAGTTATCAGTTATCAGTGCTGGAATCTAAGACCATAAGAACGGCCATACTGGATCAGACCAAAGGTCCATCTAGCCCAGTATTCTGTCTTCCGACAGTGGCCAGTGCCACATGCTCCAGAGGGAATGAACAGAACAGGTAATTGTCAAATGATCCGTCCCGTTGCCCAGTCCCAGCTTCTGGCCAACAGAGGATAGGGACACCCTTTGTGAAGGGGACATAGGATGGCCACGAATATTTGGTCTCATAGTTGTATGTCCAGTGTGGCAAATTGCCGGCACTATTATGTTGCGTCCCGCACTTTCTCCTCTTGTGGGGGTGCAGGGCACCGTTTCTCACCCCTGAACTGGGGTATCAACTGTCCCATTAGTGTCCCAGAAAAGGGGAGTGGAGAGGGAGGGACCTGGGCCCACCCTCTACTCCAGGTCCCAGCCCAGGGGCTCTAGGGATAGCAGTGAACCACTTGAACTAGCGATTCCTTCCCCTGGGCTACTTCCCTCTCCGGCCCTTCAGCTTGTGGGGCTTCCTGCCCTCTCTCCGCTTGGGCCAAGTTTCTCCCAACCCCTTGTGTCTGTAGAGTCCCTCTGCTCTGCACAAGCCAGGTTTCCCTTTACCTAGGGTCTTGGTCTTCTGGCCCGCCACAGCACTTCTCCAAACTGCTTCCTCCAAACTGCTCTCTGCTCCAACACCAAACCACTCTGCTTCAACTCCTCCAAACTGCTCTCTGCTCCAACACCAAACCACTCTGCTTCAACTCCTCCAACTGTCTGATTGAAGCAGGGGGGTTTATCAGGTGACTGGCTTTAGGTGCTCTAATTGGCTTAATTGGTTTCAGGTGCTCTAATTAATCTGTAGCAGCCTCTCTTCCCTCTACAGGGACTAGGCTCTCATTATCCTGGGGCTTACATATCTCCCATCTATCACTCTCCTGCTGTCCTCTGGCCATGCTATATCACACCAGTTAGTAGCAATATGGCTTTTCCTTCATCAACTTGCCTTCCAAACCCTAGATCTTTGTAGCCACATGTTCATGATTCCATATTTACTGGAAAATGGGAAAGCAGGAACTGAGGTTGGCGCTCTGTGTCCTGTCCCTCTGAAGTCTAGTATTAATGGTGAGGCTGCAGTAAGACTAGGTCACTTAACCTAGTTCTGTAACTGGAAACTCAATATTTAAACACGAGGAGCGTTAAAGGAGGACAGTACTCCTAACTTTCTCATCATTGGCAAGGAGAAAATTTGGTCTTTACTTAAATATGACATATTCAGTCTGAGCCACAAGAGTGTCCAGGGGTCACATGTAACTTCTGTTAAATTGCAGTGACATCACTGAGCTGTGGAGATCTCTGGGGGGAGACCCCTTGCTTGCCACTCAAGTCCTAAAGATCCTGATAGACAAGATAAAGACTCCAACAAGACAAGAAGGCCACATCACCTCAGAGACTGAAATCGACAGGGATTTGGCAGCTGCTGAACCTCTCTCAGTAAGTAAAGACAGACATGTCTTTCGGGCTTTCCTCTGCCCTGTGACAATCCTGCTGATGCAAAGCTAGAAGTGTGGTATAATATTGCTGTGTGGGCACTTCTCCTCTGATGTACTGTTTCCCTGAGTCCAGCTCTGCTGTCTGTGGAACAAATACGGCAGTTTTAGAGTACGTGGCTGATTTACTTAATAACATCTGGCAATTAGCAAGGCTTTGAACCAGGTTTCTCACAGTGCTTTGCAAATATTCTTTAGGACTCACAACATGCCTTGGTAGGTCATACACATTTTTACAGATGTGGAAAACTGAGCCACGAGTTAAGCGAGTTGCTCGCAGTCATTCAAGTTACTGGCAGAAGTGAGAATTTCGTACAGCAGATCTCAGAAGGGGAGAGAGGCTGTGATGGTGTTGGGAAGAGCTCTCATTTTTTACCATTCTCTCCTTTCAGGCAACATGTGCCATCTCTGAGGTGGTGTCAGCACTGCAGTCGAGCAAAGCTGTGCAGGAGCTGC
>NW_020683081.1:0-2062 GCF_002925995.2 Terrapene triunguis
GGGGGGGGAGGGTAATATAGATCAGGGAATATTAAGAAACCCAAGCCGTGCTTTATACAGTGATAAAAATGCCAAAATAATGGCTTTAATAACTTTCATTTTTTTCTCCTGCCATATTTTTTTTCATTTTGTGTAAAAATCAAGGAAGAATAGTTGCAATTTTGAGGTTTGACTTATTAAAAGCTCTTAGACTTTGTTTTAAACCCAGTTTCATGGAAACTCATTCCAAGATAAAAGTCAGTCAACGGAGAATGAGTATTACAGCAGACTTAATCGATTCTGATATAATCAGACTTCTTTTTTACCCCTTTTCTAATCCCACAAAGCTTTATTAAAAGCCTTTTTGGAGTCAGCATTAGGTGTATTGTACTTGGGCTCTGGCAAATGAGAAACTTTATCTCTTAACTTCTCTTTGTCTGCATACCTCTGAAAGGAATCATCATTTAATGGCAATGGATGAAAATTGTTGCAGAATGAAAAGGTTTTCCTGGGCCATTCCCAACACAGGATTTGTGAATCCAAAGAACTGGAGAAAGAGAGACTTAAAGGCTGTTTGAAAATCATTCATGATTTAACCATGCACAAGTGAAAAAATAAATGGTTTCCTAGCGTAACAGACAAACTGACAGTTTTATATTGGATAGGAGATGAGACTAGCTCTGCAGTAAGTTGAATAGATGCAAACAAATGCTACCAAACTCTATCGCTATACACAGAGATATGTAGAAATATATAGATAATCACAAATAAATGCATGCTTTAGAGGGCCAAATCCTAACATTCTTTGCTTCTGTCCCCCTCCCCTTCCCACAATAGTTTCATGTTAACACAGGAAGACCAATTTATCCATATTCTGGCTGGCTCTGGTTCCTGCAAACTATAGGACTACAAAGGTACATTGGGTAACAATTTCAAATATGGCTCAGTGATTTAGGAGCCTAAGTCCCATTCCCCCGAATGATTTAGGAGTTTAACTTTAATTTACTTTCAAGGCACCTACACTCCTAAGTCCCTTTTGAAAAGGGCATTTAGGCACTGTGACAGGGCATGTAAACTCTATTCCAGCATAGAGGGGCTAAGGTGATGCTTTGGCCTGGAGTGGCGTCACCCCTCTGCACCGGTAAACCATGCCAGGGTTGGAGAAGATAAAAGGAGAGAACTCCACTCAGAATCAGGTGGGGCAATCCTGGGAAGGGAGCAGACTGTTGAGCTCCCCAGCTCCCAAAGAGAGGTCTGACAGCCCACAAAGCCTCTTGCCCTAGCAAAAGGAAGACCCAGAGAGATTGCCCGAGTGTAAGAAGGAGAAAGAGACTGAGACTTGAACTGGAGACCCAGTGAATTTTGATACTACCAAGACCCTCTGATGTAACAGAGCCCACTATCCTGAAAGAAAACCTGTAGGCAGCTTCATTCTTTTCCTTTGTTCTTTTCTTTAACCTCATTTGCTGACTGTGATCAGAGAATTGAGCACCAGCTCCACTAGACTGACACACCCTGCAGTGCTCATGGAGTTGGGGGCAATTGGACCCACACACTTGCTCTTCCCCACAGAGCTCCTAAAGGGGGTGCTTTGCCAAGGACAGTTTTGCGGCCGTCACTTTTTGAACATTTTACCCATTGTGGCTGCAGGTTCTTTCCACGATGACCAGACTCTACTTGGTTCACCTTGTGCTCCTTCAATTACATTCTCATCGGTGGTATTTCCCCGTGACATCATCAAATGCCTCATACAGCCAATCAGAATGCTCACACTTACTACTACCTGCCTACTTCATAGGGTGTTATAAGGCTTACATAACATTTGTTAAGCCATTTGAGAGCGTGGGGTGAATGGTGCTAAATAGAACTCTCTGAAAAATGTTTGGGGGGAAGTGGTTTTTTTGTGTGTGTCTGTGTTTGTTTTTGTTTTGAAAAATGGGATTTCATCAACAACAGCTTTTTTCACACACAAAAATGATTCCCACCTTAAAAAAATTCTAAAATTTTGGGGAAAACTCTCTCAAGATTTTCAAAACAATTTCATTTCAAATTGTGGAAAAATACCCACCTGCCCTCCACTTTT
>NW_020683082.1:0-2173 GCF_002925995.2 Terrapene triunguis
TCCTGCATTTTGGACGGAAGAATCCCATGCCCCGCTACAGGCTGGGGACTGACTGGCTAAGCAGCAGTTCTGCAGAAAGGGACCTGAGGATTACAATGCACAAGAAGCTGGATTTGAGTCAGCAGTGTGCCCTTGTTGCCAAGAAGGCTAACGGCATATTGGGCTGCATTAGTAGGAGCATTGCCAGCAGATCAAGGGAGGTGATCATTCCCCTCTATTCGGCACTGGTGAGGCCACACCTGGAGTATTGTGTCCAGTTTGGGGCCCCTCCCTACAGAAAGGATGTGGACAAATTGGAGAGAGTCCAGCGGAGGGGAAGGAAAATGATTAGGGGGCTGGGGCATATGACGTATGAGGATTGGCTGAGGGAACTGGGCTTATTTAGTTTACAGAAGAGAAGAGTGAGGGGGGATTTGATAGCTGCTTTCAACTACCTGAAAGGGGGGTTCCAAAGAGGATGGAGCTCGGCTGTTCTCAGTGGTGGCAGATGACAGAACAAGGAGCAATGGTCTCAAGTTGCAGTGGGGGAGGTCTAGGTTGGATATTAGGAAACACTATTTCACTAGGAGGGTGGTGAAGCACTGGACTGAGTTCCCTAGGGAGGTGGTGGAATCTCCATCCTTAGAGGTTTTTAAGGTCAGGATTGAGAAAGCCCTGGCTGGGATGATTTAGTTGGGGATTGGTCCTGCCATGAGCAGGGGGTTGGACTAGATACCTCCTGAGGTCCCTTCCAATCCTGATATTCTATGATTCTATCAGTCCTTTGTCCATCCCCTCAGTAGGCACCGACTTCCCCTCTAGCCAGTGGGTGCTCAACTCCCGCTCTGCCCCAGGCCCCGCCCCCATTCCACCCCTTTCCCAAAGCTCCGCCCCACCTTTTCCTGCCCCTGCTCTGCCCCGGCCGCACCCCCAAATCAACCCTTTCCTCTAACCCCCGGCCCCCTCTCTTCTTGCCCCTGCTCCACCCCTGTCCTGCTTCTATCCCACCCCTTCCCCCAACCCCCACCCCGCCTCTTCCCCATCTCCTCCCCCAAGTATGCCATGTCCCTGCTCCTCCCCTACCCTCCCAGAGCATCCTGAATTCCATGAAAGAGCTGTTTTGCAGTGGGCAGGAAGTGCTGGGAGGGAGCGGGGGGAGTTGCTCAGTGGGGCCGCCGGCGGGCGAGATGCACTGCGGGCAGGGCAGAGGTTGGCTGCCAGTGGGTGCTAAACACCCACTAATTTTTCCTTGTGGGTGCTCTAGGCTCCCAGATTCTTTTCCTGCTCATTAGATCGCACATGACAGGTTGGTGTGTCCTTTTCCTAGGGCAGGGGTGGCCAACCTGTGCCACATGCGGTTCTTCAGAGGTTACTTTGCGGCTCCGTGCATAGGTGCTGACTCCGAGGCTGGAGCTACAGATGCTAACTTTCCAATATGCTGTGGGGTGCTCACTGCTCAACCCCCTGCTCTGCCCCAGGTCCTGCCACCACCCCACCCCTTCACCCAAGGCCCCTGCCCCTTCCCCCGAGCCTGCCATGCCCTCGCTCCTCCCCCCTCCTCACCAGAGCCTCCTGCGCACTGCAAAACAGCTGATTGTGGCAGGTGGGAGGAGTGGGGAGGGAGTGGGAGGCGGTGATTGGCGGGGCTGGCGGTGGGCGGGAGGTGCTGGGGGCTGGAGGGGGTTAGTGGATGGGGGGCTGCTGACATATTCCTGTGGCTCTTTGGCAATGTTCATTGGTAAATTCTGGCTCCTTCTCAGGCTCAGGTTGGCCACCCCTGTCCTAGGGACTGGTGGGGGCCAGCGTTGCAACAGTCAGTTCTCAACGTTCCGTTTTGATTTGAATGTGGGCATCTTTCAGTTCCCCTTCTGCGTCAGCCTTCCACGTTCTCTGGAGGCAGATTTCCATTATTTGATCTTTCAGCAGACGAGTATGGGTGAATTTCCATGGATAGAACCTAAAGGGAAGATAACAAAACTCGTGTAGAATTTAGATGGATATCTCCATAAATAGTATTTCCCTTGGAGTTGCCTCAATACACTCCTTGCCTTCAAGTTGTGAATCTAAACCTTTTGTCTCATGTAATGATTGGCTAATGTATGTGTATTGAGACAATATCTATCTCAGAATTTACATGACTGAAACACACATAAATGAGATCAAATAATGCAGAAGAAAGAAATCTTAAGCTATT
>NW_020683083.1:0-1324 GCF_002925995.2 Terrapene triunguis
CGGGTTCTGTTCTTTCTCTAGCCAGGGAGGGCCTGTGGTCTGGGGGGGAGGAGGGAGCTGCTTGTCCAAGCAGCCTGAAAACCCCACTGCTCTGAAAGGATGAGACTCCCCCGGTGTCACAGTGCCTCAGTGGGGAGGGGGAACTTTGTGTAAGGGGACTGTTGCCCCCTTACTAACATTCAGTGGGGGTGTTTTGATTGGCTTGCTCCCAGTACTAAAAGGGGAAGGGTCGATGGCAAATCAGGAGCCTGAGACTGACAGTCCCCAGGAACAATGGGGAGAGGCCAATGCTCCAGATCAGCCTGATTGACAGGGCGGGCAGGCTAATCAGAGGGTCAGGAGGCCAGGGAGGTCCCGTCCTCCGTGTGAGCTGGAATTGCCTGGGTCAGACTGAGTGGGGCCGAGCTAAGGAGAGAGCAGGGGCCCAGGCTGAGCTGGAGAGCAGAACCGTGCCAGATCCAGAGGGGCCAGAGGCGCAGCCACAGAGCCAGAGACGCAGCCCAGGGAGAGCAGATCCTGTGCTGGGAGCAGAACCGCAGCCACAGAGCCAGGTGTGGTGAGCAAGTGGGGCCAGCCAAGGGGGGACCTTGGGCAAAGGGCCCAGCACAGAAAGACACCCCCAGACAAGGGCCCTTGCAGGCCAGACCAGGAGGGGGACCTTAACCTGACGGGGGGGCTGACGCTGGGAAGAAGGGTCCCACCACTCAAAGCCCGGAGGTGTGTGGCCACCACCATTGCAAGTGTCCAACCCGCAGCATACCTGCAGCACAGCCAGGGCCTGAGACGGAAATCTGGGACTAACAAGGAACAGACTGTGAAGTGCCCTGATGTCCAGAGACACTGTTTGTGATGTTCCCTGCCACAAAGCAGGGTGATGTGTTTTCCTTTAACCTTTCCCATTTTTCCTTATTCTTTTCTTTAGATTAATTGTTAATTAAACAACTTGCATTTGTTTTAAATTGTATGGAATAATCAGTGGGTCAGGGAGGTGCCCAGTACAGAGAGAGTACCCCGGAGTGGGGACACCCTAGCCCCTGTCCTAGGTGACCACAGCAGGGTTGGGGGTTGAGCCCCCCAGGAATCCTGGGCCCAGCCTTGTTGGGGTTACGAGGACTCTGCCAGACAGGAGAGTGGAAGGGGAGCCCTCAAGGGCAGGGAGGCCTCTGGGGAAAGGGAGTGGGAGCGAGGACTCAGATCCTTTCGCTAGCCCACTTCACCGGGGTAGTGCAGAAGCCCGGAAAGTTCCCCACAATAGCGGGACCATTCCCCCGCTTACATTTGGGAGCAGCCTGTGCTGTGAGCTGCTGCCAGTGTGTGTAGATTG
>NW_020683084.1:0-5237 GCF_002925995.2 Terrapene triunguis
GATTGTCTCATTCCCAGACATCCCCACATTGCTCCAGGTTATGCGGAAAAGCATGTAATTTTTTTTTTTTTGCTGTTTCTCCCTTTTACACCAGCACTCATTAGAGTCTAAGGCCTTGGCTACACTTGCAGATGTACAGCGCTGTGAGTTAAACCTGACTTCGTGCAGCTGAGTAGGGAAAGCGCTGCAGTCTGTCCACACTGACAGCTGCCCAGCGCACTGTCGTGGCCACATTTGCAGCATTTGCTGCGCCATTGGGAGTGGTGCATTATGGGCAGCTGTCCCACAGAGCACCTCTTCCCATTCTGGCGCCGTGGGTTGTGGGAGGGGGGCGTGGGTGCGGGGCATTCTGGGTCCTGTCCCAATGCCCTGCGGTGTATCGCTTCGCATCCCAGAAATCCCTTTGTTTCTGTCCACCTTTGGCGCCATCTTTCAACGGTTTCTGTGCAGCGTGATCTGTTGTCTGCGGGAAATGGAGCCCGAACTGCTGAGGCATATGCTGACTTATCTCGCCAGCACATCACGTTTGGCTGTCGAACTATTCCTTAAGATCCAAAGTGTCAGTGAGAGTGAGGAGTCCGACGATGCCATCGAGCCGCGTAACGTGTACAACACAAAATTGCTTGTGGCATTCACTGACATGCTCAGCACTGTGGAATGCCACTTTTGGGCTCGGGAAACAAGCACCGAGTGGTGGGATCACATCGTCATGGAAGTCTGGGATGACGAGCAGTGGCTGCAGAAATTTCGGATGAGAAAAGCCACTTTCATGGGACTGTGTGAGGAGTTTGCCCCCATCCTGAGGCGCAAGGACACGAGATTGAGAGCTGCCCTGCCAGTGGAGAAGCGGGTGGCTATTGCAATCTGGAAGCTGGCAACTCCAGACAGCTACCGGTCGGTCGCAAACCAGTTTGGAGTGGGAAAGTCGACCGTTGGAATCGTGTTGATGCAAGTTTGCAGGGCCATTAATCGCATCCTACTCAGAAGAACCGTGACTCTGGGTAACGTGCAGGAAATAGTGGATGGCTTTGCACAAATGGGGTTCCCTAACTGTGGAGGGGCGATATATGGGACGCACATTCCTATTCTGGCACCACCCCACCTAGGATCCGAGTACGTCAATCGGAAGGGGTATTTCTCTATGGTTCTCCAGGCGCTTGTGGATCACCGTGGGCGTTTCATTGACATTAACACAGGCTGGCCCGGAAAGGTGCATGACGCACGCATCTTTCGGAACACTTGGCTGTTCAGGAAGATGCAGGCCGAGACTTTTTTCCCAGAGCGGAAGATCATGGTAGGGGAAGTCGAAATGCCTATTGTGATCCTTGGAGATCCTGCTTACCCGTTAATGCCGTGGTTCATGAAACCCTACACAGGGAGCCTTGACAGCAGCAAGGAACGGTTCAACTACAGGCTGAGCCGGTGCTGAATGACTGTGGAGTGTGCCTTTGGCCGTTTAAAGGGCTGCTGGCGATCTCTGTATGGGAAGCTGGACTTGGCCGAAAACAGCATCCCCACGGTTATATCCGCGTGCTGTGCCTTCCATAATATTTCTGAAGGGAAGGGTGAAAGCTTCACTCAGGCATGGACCTCTGAGGTTGAACACCTGGAGGCTGAATTTGCACAGCCAGAGAACAGGGCTATTACAGGGGCCCAGCGCGGGGCTGCAAGGATTAGGGATGCCTTGAGGGAGCAATTTGAGGCTGAAAACCAGCAGTGATATCTGGTGCCCTGCACGGGAGTGAAGTGCAGTAGTTCCAATCTTTAGGAATCAGTGTCTGCTTAGCAGACAAGCAGACTTGCAGTGCCTGTTTATTTCCTGGGCTAAGGAGTCTTTTACTTTATGCAATAATAAAGAATGTTTTCAAAGCCAAAGAATCCATTTATTGAAAAGAAAAAAAAATATTTATTGAAAAGAAACAAGGGGGTGGAGTGGGGAATGGTACAATCACAGATTCGCGTATGTCCTGTCTGGTGTGCTGTGCAGTGAGTGCTGCACTTCAGGGTATCTATACTTCATAGTGATGGGGGTTGAGTGCAGAGGGTAAGGATCGTGGTTTTCAGGGCTGGGTGGTGAAGATACTGGTGTTGGAGGCAGCGGGTGGCGTGAAGAACACGGAAGTTGGGGAAAGTGGGTTGGAGGTGACAGTGGGGCACAATGGAAAGAGTTTTGGGACAAGGGCTGTAGGGGGGGGTGGCGTTTGCGTTTGCAGTACTGCTCCTCTTTCTGCATGGCTACCAGCTCCTGGATAGCATCTGCTTGGCGCTCCAGGATGCTTATGAGCCTATTAGTGCTTTGCTGCCGGTGCGCAGCATTTTCCTGGCAGATCCTGCTTTCTCTCTCCCTCCAGTTCTGTGCTTTCTCATTCTCTTTAATAGATTGCCGCATCACTTCTTGCAGCATGTCTTCTTTGCTTTTTCGCAGTCTCTTCCTGAGTCTTTGCAGTCTCTGAGCAGGCGATAAGAGGGACGGCTGAGGTCTCAAGGTTGATGCTGCTGTATAGGCAAAATGCAACATTTAACAGAGGCAGCATTGTTTATACCAGACAGAGTAATGATTTCCCCGGCACTTAAGGAGTAGAAAACACACAGGGTCTACACAATTGCATAATTTTCCCGTCCAAAACAGAGCACACACGTCCCACGGGAGCCTCAAAATGGTGAGTAAGGGGGACTGATTGTTTCAGGGCTGCACTGTCCTCTGGGTTTCTGTGCCTTGGGGAGAGCCAACAGCTTCAGGGGGCAGATACACTGAACACTGTCCCAACATTTTCCACAGGAGTTCGTCCTGGACGATATCTCGCTGCTGAGGGTGACCTGGGTAGCAAGGGAGGGTCTTCTACTGCAATGCAGCTTCCGCCCTGGCCCATATGCAGCTTGCCTGTGTGCAGCAATGGTCCTCCCGCCCCTCGCGGCACAGTGGCGCGGACACGTTAGCCTGGCTGGGACAAGGACCACGGTGGCTCTCCCGATAAACCTGCGCAAGCGCATTGCACACGTTCTGGATGAGACATTCGAGGAGATTACCGAGGCCAATTACTGCGATGTGATAAACCACATCAATGCACTATTCCGCATCTAGGCATGCATGCCTAACCCTCCTCTCCCAAAGAGCCCGCACCGAAAAAATTCCTTCCCAAAAAAAAACCCGCTTACCGGGAACCTGCTCTTCTGTTTGTCCTCCACCAAGTACCGGCCGCTGCGACTGGCTACCTTCCTCCTGGCTCGGGAAGAGCTCCTGGCTGCATGGCTCCAGGGATTCCGGGGTGTCTCCATCCAGCCCACCACCATCACTCCCGTTTTCCTCCTCCTCTTCCTCCTCCCCCGCCACCAGCTCTGAAGTGTCCATGGTGGTGCTCGGAGTGGAGGTGGGGTTAACCCCAAGTATCGCATCCAGCTCTTTGTAGAATTGGCAGGTCACGGGGGGAGCACCCGAGCGGCCGTTTGCGTCGCGGGCTTTGCGGTAGGCACTCCGCAGCTCCTTCACTTTAATCCTGCAGTGCAGGGCGTCCCGGTCATGGCCCCTTTCCACCATGTCCTTTGATACCTTCCCAAATGTATCGTAATTCCTACGGCTGGAGCGCAGCTGGGACTGTACAGCTTCCTCCCCCAAACACTGATGAGGTCCAGCAACTCGCCATTGCTCCATGCTGGGGCTCGCTTGGTGCGTGGAGGCATGGTCACCTGGAAAGATTCGCTGATAGCACTCCACGCCACGCCGGGCTGAGCAAACAGGAAGGGGATTTTTAAAATTCCCGGGGAATGTAAAGGGTGGGTCACATGGTTGGTTACCTGAGGCCAGGGCAGTAGAGTTTGAACTGATGACCAGAGTGGCTAGAACAGGCATTGTGGGATACTGCCGAATAATTCTGGAGGCAATTCACAGGCATTGGGCGTCCACACTGGCGCCGCAGGGCTGCAGCGGCAGCGCAATACTCGCTATTCCTCTCGGGGAGGTGGAGTACCTGCAGCGGTGTACCCACGGAGATACAGCGCTGTAAGTGCCCTGCCAGTGTGGACGGGGAGTGAGTTACAGCGCTGGGGGAGGCTTTACAGCGCTGCAACTCGCAAGTGTAGCCAAGGCCTGAGCAACAAGGGCTTAAGAGCTCGTTTTGGGCTCAGCCAGCTCTGCCCTGCCACACCTGCAGCAAATGCTCCATCTGCTGGAGGAATTAAAAGGCAGCGAATTAGTTCAGTTGGGAGCAGTGCTGAAGATGAGCAGACCTGCAGTCCACAGCTCCAGTAGAGCAGAGCACCGTGAAACCTAAAGGTTCAGATACAGCGGCTTAAAGGGGCCCTCTGTGAGAAAAGGGAGGACCTTCCGCATAGACAAGCAGAGAGGGAAGTGTTCTGTGGTCCTGGACTGTGGCGACTCCCTCTTGCTTCCTTGGCATTTGGATTTTCCCATCAGGCGAAGGCCTTGGACTGAGGTGACCCCAGGGTGGGAGACGAGAGGAAGAGGCCCAGGGAGGACAGACTTAAGTAGTCTTGGTTGCCAGGTTACTGGTAGTTAAAAGTGCCCTGGCTCGGAGCCCGGTAGAGTGGGAGGGTCCGGGATCCCCACCCCTCGACCCCCTTGGCAGTCTAGGGTTGTGGCCATGACCACTAGGCCCACTTCCTCACCCCCGTGTCCTGCCTGGATACCAGGTGACGGGACTTTCTACCACCTGTAGAGGGTGAGGAACCCCGGTGGGCCAGCCTGTTCCCACAGCCCACCGTGAATATTGGTTGGAGGCTCCTTCATGGAGCCTTGAGCACAGGTGTGTACCTGGCACGGTTCACCTCCATTCCCAACGCCTGTCCCCTTTGCAGCGTGAGGGAGAACCTGGCACACGCCTATCTAGAATGTGCCAGATTGCAGCCCCTATTCCAGCTCCTCCAGAACCTCCTCTTGAGGTTCTGGCTGCACTTTACCCCACACCTCTTTATATATATTCACACCCTGTCCGTGGCCCCACGAAGTCGCGAGACCTCGTCAGCATCCTCCTGGCACTGGCCAAAGTGGCCATTTACAATACCAGGAGGAAGATGCTGGACAAGGGGGCGCTCTGTGACTGTGGGGCTTATTTCAGTTCCTCCCTTGTCTCACGCATCCAGGCAGAGTTTCTCTGGGCAGCGCCTGCTGGCTCCCTAGACAGCTTTGAGGAGCAGTGGGTGCTGTCTGGGGTTCTCTCCTTGGTGTCCCCCTCTGGATCCCTAGTTCTGAACCTATGACCCCCCACTCCCATCCCTGTTAT
>NW_020683085.1:0-1449 GCF_002925995.2 Terrapene triunguis
TTTGGCTGCTTGGGGCGGCCAAAACCCTGGAGCCGGCCCTGTCCCTGCCCCTTCTCCTGCCCCCCTTACCCTGCTGCTCAGAACAGGGTGTTGGGCTCTGTGCGAGCCGGACAGTGGCTGCGCTCCCCAGCACAACACACAACCCGGTCCCTGGCCCTACACAGTGCTGCTGGAGCGGGGCGCGGGGCTGCCGGGGAGGAGGAGCTGCCGGCTCAGATTGCAGGGAGGAGCTCCTCTACAGCTGCTCCGGAGTCCAGCCCGTGACTTTCCTGCAGCCCTCCCAGCCACTCGCTCTGCTCTGCCGGGGGAGGGGGGAAATCCCGGACATTTTGAGTGATTTACAAATTCCCCCCGGACGCTATTTTTAGCACAAAAAGGAGGACATGTCCGGGTAAATCCGGACGAATGGTAACCCTAGTGCAGGGTGCAGGCTCTGGGGGGGAGTTTGGGTGCAGGGGTGAGGGGGTGGGCGTGCAGGCTCTTGGAGGAAATGGGGGTATGGGGTGCCAGCTCTGGGATGGAGTGTGGGTGCTGGATGCAGGCTCTGGGCTGGGGCAGGGGTGGGGTGCAGGAGGGGTGAGAGGGTGCAGGCCCTGGGAGGGAGTTTGGGTTGGCGGGGAGGGAGTTTGGGGGCAGGAAGGGCTGTGGGGGGAGGCGGTGGGGTGCAGGCTCTTGGAGCGGGTGGAGGATGCAGCATTTACCTGGGGCACCCCCCTCGGGCAGCAGCT
This sequence comes from Terrapene triunguis, assembly GCF_002925995.2. Classification (NCBI taxonomy): domain Eukaryota; kingdom Metazoa; phylum Chordata; order Testudines; family Emydidae; genus Terrapene; species Terrapene triunguis. The sequence continues at coordinate 729 of NW_020683085.1, forward strand.
CCTAGGCGGCGTAGGCCAGGGGGTTTCCGCGCGCTGCTGCCCCCCCCCCCCAGGGGCCGCAGCGCAGGGACGGGCCTTTTTAAATCGCACGGGGGTGGCAGGTAGGACCGGGGGCCGTGGCGGGGGGGAGTGCGCAGGGGCGGCAGGTGGGGGGAGGGGAAGGAGGGTGCGGGGGTGGCAGGAGGAACTGGTGGACGCGTGGGGGCGGCAGGCGGGGTCGCGGGAGAGACCCGGCCCCGAACATTGGTGGAGCCGGGCCCCAGGCCAGGAATATTCTTGGTGCCCAGGCACCACGAGCCCCTACAACTCGCAGCCCGTGCTTCCTCATTTCCCCCCCCACCTGCCGGGTCCCTCCTCGCCACCCCCTCCCTGCCAGTCATCTCCCTGCCTCTCCGCTCCCCCCTCACCCCGCTGTCCTATGGGGAAGGGGGTGGAGGAGAGACCCTGGGGAGCAGCAGGAGGGGGCGAGCGGGGGGCGGAGTGTGGGCGGAGTCTCTGACTGCAGAGGCGGGGCAGGGAGCTAGTCCCCGCTTCCCCCCACCCAGGGAAGCTTCATCCCCCGCCCGCGCTTTCCCTGTCTGTAGAAATTCCCTCCAGCTCGTCCCCTTTTCTCTCCTTGTCACGTATCGCCCAGCGTGGCAGAATCTCGGGGTCTGTCTGCAGGGAAAGAACCTGGGGAATCGTGATGTGAACGTACTTAAAGCCTGTTCTCCCACCTCCA
>NW_020683086.1:0-7176 GCF_002925995.2 Terrapene triunguis
CCGCCCATTCCCGGCCTCTGGCTAGCAGAGACGAGGGGCCCCCTCCCTGCCCAGCCTGGCTAACAGCCCTTCCCGGACCTCTCCTCCGGGAACCCATCTCGTTCTTTGTTGAACCGTGTTCTAGTCCAGCCGGCGCTGCCCCCGATCGGCACGTGGCTGTTGCTGGAGTGTGTGACAGGGGCTCGCAGGACACCGGCAGCTGGGCTTGGCTTGCAGGGGAAGGAGCCCAGTCACCATCTCTGCCTGCCATTGGCCACATGGCTCTGCATTCAGCCAGCCTGGCAGGTGGGGGTGAAGATGGAGCTCAGGTTTGGGCAGCATGGCCGGCTCCCCTCGTGGGGCACAATGTGGGCAAAGAGCCACGGTGGAAGTGGGTGGGGAGGGAGGCTTGGAGCCAGCGGCACTGATCATCCACGTTTGCCTTGCCACACAGGTGCAGTTGGGAGGGGAGCAGCAGGGGCCGGCTCAAGCTTTTCCCCTGGGGCTGGAGGACTAACCCCAAGACTCGGCCATTGCTGTTCGGACCCGTGGTTTTACCAACGTTGTTTTGTTTAGATCAGCGGTTCTCAGCCGGGGGTCCGGGGCCGCGAGCCCTTTCAGGGGGACCTGGGAGCCCCGCGGCTGAAACCTGGTGCAGCGAGTCCCAGCGCTGAAGCCAGGAGCGGCACGGGACACAAGCCAGCAAACCTCCCCTCCCCGCAAGCCAGGAGCAGCAGGGAGGCTGAAGCCAGGAGCCCCAAGGCCTTGCCCCCTGAAGCTGGGAGTTCCACCAGGAGCCCCCCTGCCACTAGATAGCCCCTAGCTACCTCCTCCCTGCAACCTGCGCTACTCTCCTGCCTGCACACAGCCCCTAGTTACCCCCTCCCTGCACCCTGAGCTACCCCCTGCCTGCACATAGCCCTTCGCTATCCCCTCCCCATACACACCTTAACTGATCACTCTCCTTACGTTGTATATGGTAACACCCATTGTTTCATGTTCTCTGTGTGTATATATATATCTCTTGCTACTGTATTTTCCACTACATGCATCCGATGAAGTGGGCTGTAGCCCACGAAAGCTTATGCTCAAATACATTTGTTAGTCTCTAAGGTTATATAGAAGAGACCCCAGTAGGATCATGTCTTTTTATTGTGTCCAGGGAGCCTGAGCTCACACATTCACCCGGGATCATTGTTAGGTCAGCTTTTGATGTGAACTGTAGTTCTCTGTCAGGGGACTGCAAACTGGTCTCCCACACGGCCTCCTCAGCGCAGCCCAGGATCGAGGTGTAAAACAGCTTGGAGTGAGCCAAAGCAGGGAAGGGCTGCGTGTGGCCATGTGTCTGTGGGTGACCAGCCAGGCCAAGGGAGGGCTGTTAACTGGACGCTGTGCCCGGGAGTTGGGGTGAGTCCGGTTGAGGATCCTGAGCTGGGGCTGCTCCTGGCTATGTTGGCTTAGATAAAAGTCATGTTCTCTTCTTAAGTGTGTTGCTTATTCTTATTACTAACTCTTATCCCCGTGACACACGTCCTGTAGGGACCATTGGTCTTTGTGCCGAGGCGTGTGGCTGGGATCCAGGACTCGGGACCCCTTCCCCAACTATAAGCGTCCCCCCATCTGACGCTCTGTTCCACTTCAGACCCCAGAGCCCTCACTTTGCCTGGCGGGTGCTTTACCCACAAGCCAGAGGTGGGGAATTAGCTCAAGCGGTAGAGCTTGTGCTTTGCATGCAAGAGGTAGCAAGATTGATGCCCACATTCTCCAGCCACTCATCTGTTGTTTCTTCTCACTTCCTCCTGGCCACTGTGGTCAGCCTGCCTGCCTCTTCTTTCTCCTGTGTTAGCTCCCTGTCATTAGCAGTAGGCAAAAGAGCAAAAGCCATCTCTCACTGTGCCTAAGGGTATGTCTACACTGCACGGTTGTCGACAAAACTTTTCTCTTTTGCGGGTACTTTAAAAAGCCCCCCCGCGAAAGACAAACGTTTTGCCGACGCAAGCGGCGGTGTGAACGCGGCTTTTCGGCAGGAGCGCTCTCCTGCCGACAAAGCTTATGCCGCTCACGGGGCTGGAAGTATTTTGTCGGCAAAAGTGCCAACAAAATACCGCAAAAGAGCGTTCACACACACTGACTTTTAGCGACAAGACAGTGTCGACCCAGCCTTGTCTCTAACGGTATGTCTACACTACGAGAGTAGTTCGATTTTACTTAAATCGAATATGTGGAATCGATATTGCAAAGTCGAACGTGTGTGTCCACACTAAGGACAGTAATTCGACTTTGTGAGTCCACACTAACAGGGCAAGCGTCGACATTGGAAGCGGTGCACTGTGGGCAGCTATCCCACAGTTCCCGCAGTCCCCGCTGCCCATTGGAATTATGGGTCGAGCAGCCAATGCCTTCTGGGTAAAAAAATGTGTCGAGGGTGCTTTTGGGTCAGTGTCGTCATCCGTCCGTCACTACCGCCGTCCCTCCTTCCCTGAAAGCGCCGGCGGGAAATCAGTTCGCGCACTTTTCTGGTCAGTGACAGCGCGGACGCCACAGCACTGCGATCATGGATCATGCTGCGACCATCGCTGCAGTTGTGGCCGTTCTCAACACCTCGCAGCTTATCATACACCTTTCCCTGAGGCAGATGCAGAGAAATCAGGCGAGGAGGCTACGGCACCGCCGTGAGGGCCTGAAGTCGGAGAGTAGCACAGAGCTGTCAGAAACCACGAGACCCAGCACCCAGGACATCACGGTGGCAATGGGTCATATGGATATTGTGGAACGGCGATTCTGGGCCAGGGAAACAAGCACGGACTGATGGGACCGCATAGTGCTGCAGGTCTGGGACGAATCCCAGTGGCTGCGAAACTTTCGCATGCGGAAGGGGACTTTCCTCGAACTTTGTGAGTTGCTGTCCCCTGCCCTGAAGCGCAATGACACCCGGATGCGAGCAGCCCTGACTGTCCAGAAGCGAGTGGCCATAGCTCTCTGGAAGCTTGCAACGCCAGACAGCTACCGGTCAGTCGCGAACCACTTTGGTGTGGGCAAATCTACCGTGGGGGTTGTTGTGATGCAAGTAGCCAACGCAATCATTAAGGTACTGCTCTCAAAGGTAGTGACCCTGGGAAACGCGCAGGTCATCATAGATGGCTTCGCCGCGATGGGATTCCCAAACTGCGGTGGGGCTATAGATGGGACTCACATCCCTATCCTGGGACCGGACCACCAGGCCAGCCAGTACATTAACAGAAAGGGCTACTTTTCAATGGTGCTGCAAGCACTGGTGGACCATAGGGGACGTTTTACCAACATTAACGTCGGATGGCCGGGCAAGGTTCATGACGCTCGCGTGTTCAGGAACTCTGGTCTGTTTAGACGGCTGCAGGAAGGTATTTACTTCCCGGACCACAAAATAACTCTTGGGGATGTGGAGATGCCTACAGTGATCCTCGGGGACCCAGCCTACCCACTAATGCCCTGGCTCATGAAGCCCTATACTGGCGCCCTGGACACAGAAAAAGAACTGTTCAACTACCGTCTGAGCAAGTGCAGAATGGTGGTGGAGTGTGCTTTTGGCCGTCTCAAAGGGAGATGGAGAAGCTTACTGACTCGCTGTGATCTCAGCGAAACCAATATCCCCATTGTTATAGCAGCTTGCTGTGTGCTCCACAATCTCTGTGAGAGCACGGGGGAGACCTTTATGGCGGGGTGGGAGGTTGAGGCAAATAGCCTGGCTGCTGATTACGCCCAGCCAGACAGCCGGGCGATTAGAAGATCCCAGCGGGACGCGCTGTGCATCCGGGAGGCTTTGAAAGCAAGGTTCCAGACTGAGCAGGGTAACCAGTGACTGTTAAGTTTGTGGACACAGAAGCTGAACCTCCAGTTACATACCCCCTTCACCCCCTTCCCAAAAAATAAAATCAGTTCTATTTTGTCAATGAACACCGTTGTCTTTATTACTGTTTTCGCGGGAATGTTTTAAACCGGGGACGCAGACTGTGGCCGGGGGTGGGTTTAGTGTTCTGATGCAAATGATGCTTCTAAACTCCAGGAATGACAGGCTCCGCAGTGGTGGACTGGTTGTTTCAACGGAGCCTGCCAGCACTCCTGGGCGGGACTGCGTGTATGTGTCGGCTAGGTGACTTTCTGGCAGGGGGAGGAGGGTTACAGATCCCCTGCTGCGTGGCTCTGTGATCCAGGATAAGGACCGCTGCATAAGATCTGTAACTGCCCTCCCCCACCACAAAGTCACAGAGCAACCCCCCCTCCCCCCCAGGACATTAAAACCACCTCCCAGACTGACCAGGGTCACTAGTGACTGCACTGTGTATGTGTCCTGATGCTGGACCTGACCCCGCCTCTGTACCCTGCTAAAGGTGACTGTCCTGTCCAATTACCAAGCCCCTTCCCCCCCTTCAGACAGACTCTCCTCCAAAAGAAAGTCATGGAAACAGTAATTAACAGAAACGAATATTTTATTATGAACCACACATGAAACGTGGGGGGTGAAACTTGCACGGGGGCTTCTGTGAGGTGGGTAGGAAAGGACTTTTCAAATTTTGGGGAATGAGAGCCTTCTAGTGCTAGAGCAGTCTGCAGGGGTTGACTGAAAGTTTTAACGGCCCTTGCCGCCCCTCCTTCTTTGTACTTTGGGTGAGGGGGGTGTGGGACTTGGTGGCGGGGGAGGGCGGTTAGAGATAGACTGTCCTCCTGCCTCCGGTCTTGCAGAACATCCACAAGGCGCCGGAGCGTGTCCGTTTGCTCCCTCATTAGTCCAAGCAGCTTTTCAGTAGCCTGCTGGTCCACCTGACGCCACCTCTCCTCCCGTTCCATGACTGCTCGGTGCATTTGTGACAAGTTCTCCCTCCACTGTGTCTGCTGGGCTGCCTGTGCTCGGGAGCAGTCCATTAGTTCTGAGAACATGTCTTCATGCGTCTTCTTCTTCCTCCGCCTAATCTGCGCTAGCCTCTGGGAGTGTGCTGACAGGCTGGGTTGGGAGACAGTCGCAGATGTGTCTGTGGGAATGGGAAAAAGGGAGTGAATTCCTGAGACAGATAAATGAAGTTGTGTACAAAGAACCTAGTCTTTCTCTGTGAACAAGACCATGCACTCCACCTCTCACATGCGCACTCAGGACAAGGTCGAATTTTCGGCCCTCGCCTTCAGTGCCTGGGGTCTTGCAGTGGTCTTTGCAGTGGTCTTGCAGTGATCTGAGAAGTGTGGCAGGACACCTGAACTTCTGCAGCAGGCAATCATGGTAAGCCCTAGATTTGTGGCTGCTTAAAACTTTAATAGGAGCACTGGCCTCCTGTCACATTGAAAGCAATGCCAGTCTCAATGCCAGCAATCAGGGAAGCATAAACTGTGCCCCTGTCCCACCCCCTCGCGGCTGTCCCAGGGAAAGATCCCTGTATGCTGCCCCTCTCCCTCCACCGCGTGGCTGTAAAGCAGTCCCAATACTAACATTCCCCTCCCTAATTCAAAGCAGGGCATCATGAGCGACATCACCCTCATGAGGATCTCGGACAGCGAGAAGGAACGCATGCTGAGGGAAAGCATGCAAAAACCAGGGCCGTATCCTGCTATGCTCTGCCGTGCGATGATCCCTGAATACTTGATTGTGTCGTGGCAGGGAAACGTGTGCTACCACGGAGGGCCCAATAAGATCGCCCTACCCAGGAACCTGATGAACAGGCTGGAACTGTACCTCCATGAGACCTATGAGGAGTTCTCCTATGAGGATTTCAGGTCTATCCACGGCTATATTGACCGGATTTTCGCGTAGGTGCACTGGGCCATTGGGATGCATTGCTAATGGTTTGGAAGTGATCGGTTCATGAAAAATGAACTATACATTCCTGAGCTTGTTCACAAGGAGCCACGCTTCAAGAGCGCTTCGGATGCTATAATGCTCTTTTGACAGAGAACGGTTCGTGAGCAATAGGAAAATCTGATATTCATTTCCTGATCACTGCTAGGACAAATTACCCATGGAATCATGCTTCATAAGGCACCAGGATGCTCTGCTAATGGTTTGGACGAGATCTATTAGTCAGAAAAGAACAGAAATGAGAATCCTTCCTGAGCTGCGCTAGCGACCAACTTCACAAAGAATCTTTGTTTAAACGGCACGAGGATGCACTACTGGTCAGTTGGTAGAAATCGGTTCGTGAGAGTCCTTGAGAAATTACTCCCTAAAACCATTTGCAGGGCATCCTATGGCGTTTTCAAGAATGATTCCATGAAAGAGTAGTCACCAGCACAGATCAGGAACGATGATCTCATTTTTGACTTTCTCACGAGCCGAGCTCTCTCAAAGCGGCAGGAGACATTCCTTATGGCTTTCAGACGAAGAGTCCTTGAGAAATTGCTCCCTAGAAAAGAGCAGGAATGAATATCAGATTTTCTTATTGCTCACGAACCGATCTCTGTCAAAAGAGCATTATCACATCCTAAGCGCTCTTGAAGCGTGGCTCCTTGTGAACTAGCTCAGGAATAAATCTCTCATGTTTCCTTTTCTCACGAGCCGATCTTCACAAAGGGAACGGTAATGCATCCTAGTGGCGTTTAAACAAAGATTCCTTGAAAAAATGTGTCACTTGTGCAGCTCAGGAAGTATTTTCATATTTTTTGTGTTTCTCACTAAGTAATCTCTACCAAGTCGTGAGCAGAGCATCCTGATGTCTCTTGAAGGGCGATTCCATGTGAAATTTGTCCGTAGCCCTGAACAGGAATTAATCCCTCATGCTTCTTTTTCTCACGAACCGATCTCTACCAACTGACCAGTAGTGCATCCTCGTGGCGATTAAGCAAAGATTCCTTGAAAAAATTATCAAGAGCATACTTCAGCAATGTATTTCTCCTTTTCTGTATTCTCACAAAGGCATCTCTTCCAAACCACTAGCTGACAATCCTAATGTCTTTTGGATCGTGCCTCCTTGGGAGAATTGTCCCTAGCAGAGATCAGGACTAAAGCTCTGATAATTCCTTTTCACACAAACCAATCTCTACCATCTGACCAGTAGTGCGTGCTAGTGGCGTTCAAGCAAGGTTCCTTGAAAAAATTGTCACTAGGGGTGCTCAGGAAGAATTTTCATATTTTTTGTATTTCTGACTGAGCTCCAGCAAACCACGAGCAGAGCATTCTGATGTCTTTTGAACCATGAGTCCATGGAAATTTTCACTGTCACAGAGCAGGAATATAAT
>NW_020683087.1:0-2552 GCF_002925995.2 Terrapene triunguis
AGCAGTTGCAATCCCTCCCAGTTTGGTATCATCTGCAAATTTAATAAGCGTACTTTCTATGCCAATATCTAAGTCATTGATGAAGATATTGAACAGAGCCGGTCCCAAAACAGACCCCTGCGGAACCCCACTTGTTATACCTTTCCAGCAGGATTGGGAACCATTAATAACTACTCTCTGAGTACGGTTATCCAGCCAGTTATGCACCCACCTTATAGTAGCCCCATCTAAGTTGTATTTGCCTAGTTTATCGATAAGAATATCATGCGAGACCCTATCAAATGCCTTACTGAAGTCTAGGTATACCACATCCACCGCTTCTCCCTTATCCACAAGACTCGTTATCCTAGCAAAGAAAGCTATCAGATTGGTTTGACATGATTTGTTCTTTACAAATCCATGCTGGCTATTCCCTATCACCTTACCACCTTCCAAGTGTTTGCAGATGATTTCCTTGATTACTTGCTCCATTATCTTCCCTGGCACAGAAGTTAAACTAACTGGTCTGTAGTTTCCTGGCTTGTTTTTATTTCCCTTTTTATAGATGGGCACTATATTTCCCCTTTTCCAGTCCTCTGGAATCTCTCCTGTCTCCCATGATTTTCCAAAGATAATAGCTAGAGGCTCAGATACCTCCTCTATTAGCTCCTTGAGTATTCTAGGATGCATTTCATCAGGCCCTGGTGACTTGCAGGCATCTAACTTTTCTAAGTGATTTTTAACTTGTTCTTTTTTTATTTTATCTTCTAAACCTACCCCCTTCCAATTAGCATTCACTATGTTAGTCATTCCTTCAGACTTCTCGGTGAAGACCAAAACAAAGAAGTCATTAAGCATCTCTGCCATTTCCAAGTTTCCTGTTACTGTTTCTCCCTCCTCACTGAGCAGTGGGCCTACCCTGTCCTTGGTCTTCCTATTGCTTCTAATGTATTGTGGAAGCAGAGAAAGAACGGACAGGAAGGGGATTGCAATTCATGACAGTTTGTTAGCAAGAGTTAGGCTAACTGTAACCCTAATAACGCGAGATTTGTAGAAGCGAGGATTGTGTGAGGCGAGTGGGAAAGAACTGTGTGAGAAGTTGTTGCGACCTTGTGTAGATAATATTGTATGTAGACTAGAGTCTAAACAAGTGAGGAAAATAAGATATCAGGATGACCTATGTATAAACAAAATGCAGCTGTTGCTCATTACTGTCTGTAACCAAAGGTATAAATGCTTGCTGTAATTGTTTACCTGGGAGAGACCTGCCTAGGAGGGGGAGACCCTGTGTCCTAGTGCACTCTCTCCCTCTATGCAATTGATAGAGAGAGAATAAAGTATCTGACTTTGCTGTACCCAACCAAAGAGTGAGAACTGTGTTTTTCTCCGACAGTATTGATAAAAAGGCTTCTTGTTTCCCTTTATTCCCGTAGCCAGTTTGAGCTCATTTTGTGCCTTTGCCTTTCTAATCTTGCCCCTGCATTCCTGTGTTGTTTGCCGATATTTATCTTTTGTAATCTGTCCTAGTTTCCATTTTTTATATGATTCCTTTTATTTTTTAGATCATGCAAGATCTCGTGGTTAAGCCAAGGAGGTCTTTTGCCACATTTCCTATCTTTCCTACTCAGCGGAATAGCTTGCTTTTGGGCCCTTAATAGTGTCCCTTTGAAAAACTGCCAACTCTCCTCAGTTGTTTTTCCCCTCAGTCTTGATTCCCATGGCACCTTACCTATCAGCTCTCTGAGCTTACCAAAATCCGCCTTCCTGAAATCCATTGTCTCTCTTTTGCTGTACTCCCTTCTACCCTTCCTTAGAACTGTGAACTCTATGATTTCATGACCCTCCCCCTCTACAACAACCCTCCCCAGCAGCTCCCCCAAAATCTCCTACCTGAACTGGATCCACCACAGCCATTTCCCTTTCCCGGCCCCTAGGAAGATGGGACGGTCTGGAGCAAAATGGGGTCGTTATTCTGCAGCCTGTCAGGGTGAGAAAGGAAATTTGGGAGCTTTCTGAATTAGTGTTAGTCCATTTCACACCCCGATTCCCCCAGGCTCTGTCTTTGCAGACAGACACTCTAGACTCTGCCATGCTGGGAGAAGCCTCAGTGACGCTATTACAGCACAGACCCGACCTCTCCCACGGGACTAAACCCACCAGACGCTATTACACTATCCCAGGAAAAGAGTCTCTGAGCCAAATGCCAGAAAAGAGCAGAATCAAAGGAGCCACTTTGGGGGATCCCCCGACACTGTCCCCAGAACAGCCCATTCCCTCAGCAGCGCAGGGACCAGGCAGAGGCAGGAACTGGCTTTTCCTCTCTCTGCCCCTCCCCTCTCCCAGGAAAGTCACTGCCCCGGGGGGCTGCAGGGAATGAAGCTGGGCAAGGCTGGGTGCCCAGAACCTCCCTCCCAACTGATTGCTCCAGCTGCCCCGTCCAGTCTCTCCCCTCTCCCTCCTGCACGAAGAGCTGGTCACTGTCCTGCATTCCCGTGGGCTTTTCCTCGCCAATAGCTACAGCCACTGCTAACGGGGGTGAGCCTGGGGGCGCTGGGGCAGCAGCTCTGCACCGC
>NW_020683088.1:0-2706 GCF_002925995.2 Terrapene triunguis
TGCCAGGTGCCCCAGAGGGAATGAACAGAACAGGTAATCATCCAGTGATCCATCCCATCACCCATTCCCAGCTTCTGGCAAACAGTAGCTAGGGACACCATCCCTGCCCATGCTGGCTAATAGCCATTGATGGATCTATCCTCCATGAACTTATCTAGTCCTTTTTTGAGGTGGGGGTGGGATTGGCCCCAAAGTGAACAGCAGTCCTAAAGCATACAGTAAGTTCAATTTTGTGAGACTTCCAGCCCGGTTTGCTGCCCCAAAGTTCAAGTCTGAGGCTTTGAAAGGCTCTCCATCCACTGGAGAGCTATAAAGCTATCAGACCTGTTTCAACGTTTTCTTGGAAACGCTTTTCCAATATAGCCTTTACATGGGTAATACTTTCCCACTGCTCCTTTGGAATTGTTTCAGCTTCCAGGATGAATTTTCCTCCTTTGGCAACCAGGATCCAAGGAGGCATAAGTTGCTTGAGAAGTCAAGATGGCTGGATGAAGTTATGCAGTCTGAAGCTGGCTGAAATAGCATGGACTGCTCAGACGATACATCACCCCTGGAAGTTTTACACCCCTGCTAATGCAGATTTAGGGCCTGATTTTCAGAGGTGACCAACACCTGCATCTCTACGGACTTTGGTTGAAGTTAGTGAAGACCAGCACCTCTGAAAATCAGGCCCACTGGTTTGGCTTCTATGACACCTAACATATAACATTAAATACCCTATATCAGCGCCTATGAAAACAGATCTGAAGTTCCACATTATTAACCTCAAGATTCAGTCACTTGTGACTTCTTGCGGAACAGATGGTGGGGTGAGGACTGCGTCAGTCAATTACGGAACAATATCAAACAACAGTGCAATAAAAATCATTCCCCAAAAAGTATAACAGTGTGCTGGTGCAGGATAACATTGCATTACATCGCAGGTTGCAGATCCTAAAGAATAAATACAGGGCGTCCAAGCACTGAGTAACAGGCTTGAAGGAAGATGCAATACTCTCCTTACTTAATCCAAGTTATTCAAAGAATTGCTGGGTGAGAAATTCAGTCCTATTCAGCCATTACAAAGCTGGTTTCAATTGCCCCACTTTTCCTCCCCCAAAGACACCACCTTAAGACAAGAGTCCTCCAACAGGTTAGAACCCTGAATTACATTTCATTTTCTTAGCAAGTATAAAAGAATTTGAAAACAATTAAAAAAATGAAAATGAAAATTACTTTTCAGCATCTGTGGCTGTTTATTTGACTGGATTTGGATCAAGAAATACTGGTTCCTCTGTTTGAGATTTAACTCTCTTCAGGACGAGAGTTTGTTATTTTATGTCCATTATTCCAGAAGCTAAGAATTACATCTTCTCAGATGATGAGGTATGTAACTTTTTTTATTCTCAAAGTCACCTCTACAGTTACCATCGGGGAATTTGGGCATCTGAAGATTCACTTGATTTCAAGTGTATAAAAAATTCTTCTTTCCCTAACTTTTAAATTAGCTAGCCAGAGATACAAAGTTTCTTAAGTACCCTATTTTTTTTTCCTGGATAGAATTCCTATGCTGTTTAGGTATGAAATGAATCCAACTGTGTTTTGGTGGATGCATTTTTGATTAGAATGTATTTACGTTATTTTAAACCAATTTATTAGAATTGCACTAAGGTTGTCCTTTCAGAATTATATTCATCTTCAGTAGCAACATGGTCTAGTGCACGGCGCACTGGACTGGGAGGTAGAAAACCTGTGTTCCATTCCTGGATCTGCTATCAAGCTACCGTGTGAGCTTGGTTAAGTCATTTCACCATTCTCGGTTTCCCCTCCAATCCTTTTTCTGTCTTGCTATTTAGTTTGCCAGTTGTTTGGGACAGGGATGGTCTCTTACTATGTATTTATAGAGGATCTAGCACACTGAGGCCATGACCTAGATTGGACCCCAGAGGTGCTGCTGTAATAAATAGTCTATATATTTTCAAAATGATCAATATTAGACATTCAGATAGTTTAGCAAAGGCCTGGGTAAGCATCCAAATGTTAGGGTTGTTACCGAACTGAAATATCCAAATCTTGTGAAGTATTTTTTTAAGCAGTCACTGAGCTAGCAGGAAATACATAATGATGATTCTTTGCAATGTAATCTCTTTTAAGTCTAAAATGGTGCATCTGAAAAAAACCCCTGATCAGAACAAGATCACTAGGGCAGGTTCTGATTGGGGGATTGATTGGTGTGTTTGAGGCGAGTCTAGGACCGGATTTGTCTCTGGAACAATTGTCAGGGCCGGAAGCAGGGCCGGCTCCAGACACCAGCCTGGCAAGCAGGTGCTTGGGGCGGCTGCTCCGGAGAGGGGCGGCACGTCCAGCTATTCGGCGGACGGTCCCTCACTCCCGCTCGGAGCGAAGGACCTCCCGCCGAATTGTCGCCACAGATCGCGATCGCGGGGTTTTTTTTTTTTTTGGCTGCTTGGGGCGGCCAAAACCCTGGAGCCGGCCCTGGCCGGAAGAAAGCATATGATTGAGAGTGAGTTTTCGGCAGTAAAGGGGCACTTGCGCTGTCTTTACCTGCAGAAAAAAATAAATTGTCATTGCCGTCAAAACCTTTAGAAATACCACTGAAAGCAATTATTACTGTGATCATGGATATCACAGCTTTTCAGTAAAGTTAATTAGGCAAAACTGCAAAGACTGTAATGGCAACCACTTTACCAGTTGGGGTGAGGGATC
>NW_020683089.1:0-1110 GCF_002925995.2 Terrapene triunguis
GCGTCCAGGAGCGGCATCGGACAGCGTTGGAGCCACGGCGCTGCAGCACGCCAGGGCCGCTCCCGGACGCGGCGTACCGAGACACAGGGGCTTGGGGGATGATGGAGGCGGGGGCAGCCTCCGACATACTCGTGGGGGGCCCTGTGGAAAATTGCCCCACTTGCCCCCCCCCGGGCAGCTCTGGCCCTGGCCCTGCAACACTTGTATAGGATAGAGAGGAGCTGCGGTGATTAAGCTTTGACAGGCTAGGAATTGGAGGCCTGTACCTTTAAGACCCCAGTCCCAGGAACCCGCCCTCTGCTCCGGGGCTGACATGCAGTGTCCTGTGAGCAGAACGAAAACTGCCTCTGCCCCCCCCCCACACCCCTAGATTAGCGAGCACAGTGGGTGGCTCATCCCACGGGGTCACTGTTCCCCCCCTCCCCCTCCCTAAACGGGGGTTTTGTCCCCGCACGGGGTCTGGCAGCGTCTCCCCCGCGGGCTTAACCCCGGCTCTCACCCCCCACCACCGATTTTTCCACTTCAGCCCCTCTTCTGCCGCTAGCTACAGTAGCTTGAGCCCCCCTGGCCAGTAAATTACTGCCCCCTGCTCAGACCCTGACAGCCCCCCCCGCTGCGCTTTGCCCCCCTGAATCCTTTTAAACCCCCCCAAAGAGGAGGCAGCAAATCGTAAGCAGAAGTAAGGGCAGAGAGAGGGCAGTGGTTACAGTGAAGGTTACTGGGCATGCTCAGTTCGGGTGCGCATGCTCAGTACACCCAAGTAGGGAATTGGGACCGAGACCCCGCTCGGCGGGAAGGTAAGAGAGACCCCCCCACCCCTGGGCTGCTCCCAGCGGAGCTGGCTGCAATTCCTGGCCCTGGGCCCAGGAAAGCTGCCGCCCGTTCCCGGTGTGTGCGGGGCGGGGGGAGCCAGCCCGGGCCGTGCTGGGGCTGGAACAGACACACGTGGGGGGACTGAGGGCGGTGGGAGCCGGGGTGCAGGGGGTAAAAGACCCCCAGATGGGGTGAGCCAGCTGCAGCGGTTGCAAAAATAAGGGGGGCGGGGTAGAGGGGCTTTTCCTGACCCCCTTCCCAGGCTCTCAGCTCCCATTTCCCAGGGCCGTGTCCTTA
>NW_020683090.1:0-2147 GCF_002925995.2 Terrapene triunguis
CGACTTTGTCACACGTGGCTGTGTGGGTGTGACGGGGTGTTGGTGTACGTGTGACGGGGGTGCGGATCTGACGGTGTGACATGGGGTGTGTGTGTGTCGAGGTGTCTGTGTGAGTGTGACAGGGTGCCTGTGTGAGTGTGATGGGGTGTTGGTGTAGGTGTGACGGGGTGTGGGTATGACGGTGTGATGTGGGGTGTGTCTCTCTGTGGTTGTGATAGTGTGTCTGTGTGGGTGTGATGGGGTGTTGGTGTGGGTGTGACGGGGGTGCAGGTATGATGGGGTGACTTGGGGTGTGTGTGATGGGGTGTGGGTGTGATGGAGTGGGTGTCTGAGTGTGGGTGTGACAGGGTGTCTATGTGGGTGTGACGGGCTGCGGGTCTGACGGTGTGACGTGGGGTGTGTGTGTCTGTGACATGGGGTGTGACGGGGTGTCGGTGTGGGTGTGATGGGGGTGCGGGTCTGACGAGGTGACGTGGGGTGTGTGTGTCTGTGACGTGGGGTGTGATAGTGCGTTGGTGTGGGTGTGACAGGGCTGCGGGTCTGATGGTGTAATTTGGGGGGGTCGGGGAGGTGTCTGTGTGAGTGTGGGTGTGACGGGGTGTCTGTGAGAGTGTGGGTGTGATACTGTTTCGGTGTGGGTGTGACGGGGTGTTGGTGTGGGTGTGACGGGAGTGCGGGTCTGATGGTGTAACATGGCAGGGTGTCGGGGAGGTGTCTGTGTGAGTGTGGGTGTGATAGTGTGTCAGTCTGGGTGTGATGGGGTGTTGGTGTGGGTGTGACGGGGTGCGGGTCTGATGGTGTGACGTGGGGTGTGTGTGTCTGTGACATGGGGTGTGATACTGTGTCGGTGTGGGAGTGACTGGGTGCAGGTCTGATGGTGTAACATGCGGGAGGTGTCGGGGGGTGTCTGTGTGAGTGTGGGTGTGACGGGGTGCGGGTCTGACAGTGTGATGTGGGGTGTGAGTGTGATAGTGTGTCGGTGTGGGTGTGACGGGGTGTCTGTGTGGGTGTGACGGGGTGTTGGGGTGTCGGTGTGGGTGTGACGGGGTGTGGGTGTGACAGGGTGTCTGTGTGGGTGTGACAGGGTGTCTGTGTGTCTTGGAGTGTTGGTGTGTGTGTGTCGGGGTGGGTGTGACGGGGTGTCGGTGTGGGTGTGACGGGGGTGTCACGGACTCGCAGATCATGCCCACGCTTGGCCCCGTGCGGTCCGTGGGGGGTGCCCCTTTCAGAGCAACAGCCCTTCTCGGGGGGCCCCTCTCCCCCGGGGTCAGGCCCCTCCACATCCTGCAGCCTGAGCACACATGGGGGGTGTGTGATGGGGTGTTGGTGTAGGTATGACAGGGGTGTGGGTCTGATGGTGTGACGTGGAATGTGTGTGTGTTGGGGTGTCGGGGGGGTGACGGGGTGTCTGTGTGAGTGTGGGTGTGATAGTGTGTCGGTGTGGGTGTAACGTGGGGTGTGTGTGTGACAGGGTGTCGGTGTGGGTGTGACAGGGTGTCGGTGTGGGTGTGACGGGGGTGTCACGGACTCACAGATCGTGCCCACGCTTGGCCCTGTGCGGTCCATGGGGGGTGCCCCTTTCAGAGCAACAGCCCTTCTCGGGGGGCCCCTCTCCCCCGGGGTCAGGCCCCTCCACCTCCTGCAGCATGAGGGGGTGTGACGGGGTCTCTGTGTGGGTGTGACGGGGTGTCTGTGTGAGTGTGGGTGTGACAGGGTGTTGGTGTGGGTGTGACGGGGGTGCGGGTCTGACAGTGTGACGTGGGGGGGGTGTCTGTGACGTGGGGTGTGATAGTGTGTCAGTGTTGATGTGACGGGGTGTTGGTGTGGGTATGATTGGGGTGCGGGTCTGATAGTGTAACATGGGCGGGGTGTCGGGAGGGTGTCTGTGTGAGTGTGTGTGTGATAGTGTGTGGGTGTGACCTGGGGTGTGGGTGTGACGGGGTGTCAGTGTGGGTGTGAGGGGGAGTCTGTGTGAGTGTGGGTGTGACGGGGTGTAGGTGTGCGTGTGAGGGAGTGTCTGTGTGAGTGTGGGTGTGATGGGGTGTCGGTGTGGGTGTGACATGGGGTGTGTGTGTAGGGGTGAATGTGTGGGTGTGATAGTGTGTCTGTGTGAGTGTGACACGGGCTGTGAGTGTGACAGGGGGTGT
>NW_020683091.1:0-2383 GCF_002925995.2 Terrapene triunguis
GGGGGTTGGTCCTGGCGCGGGCGCCTCACATGCAGGATGGGGGGGGGTCGGCCCTGGCGCGGGTGCCCCGAGAGTGTGATATTGGGGGGGGGGTCGGTCCTGGCGCGGGCGGGGCCCTGCTGCAGAGGGTTCTGGGAACGCGGCTGGGCGTTGGTTGCTGTGTTTGCTCTGGGATTAGGGCTGTAAAGTGGACGGGTTCTCGCCAGAGGGGAAGTTCTCCGGGGGTGGGGTGAGGATCCTAGTGTGGGTGTCCGGGGCCGTGGGTCGGGTCCGATCGGGGCTGGCAGGGAACCGCGGGCGGGGCCCTGGTGCGGAGGGTTCTGGGAACGCGGCTGGGCCGGTCGCTCCGTTTGCGCTGGGATTGGGGGCTGGGTTGGGGCTGATCCGGGGGCTGCTAATCCCCCGCCCCCCCCCCCAGCCGACATGGCCGAGGAGTCCATCATCCGCATCCCCCCGCACCACTACATCCACGTGCTGGACCAGAACTCCAACGTGACCCGCGTGGAGGTGGGGCCGCAGACCTACATCCGGCAGGACAATGAGCGGTGAGGGGCGCCGGAGCTGGGGCAGGCCTGGGCCCGGGGGCAGAGGGGTTGTGCTGCTTGGGAGGGGAGGGGATGGGGTGGGGGGAGGCCGGGGGGCGGGGTGTATGGGGGCTGGGGGGTCACAGGGTCGGTTCCCAGCACCCCCGTGACGTCTTCCCCCCCGCCCCGCAGGGTCGTCTTCCCCCCGACCAAGATGGTGACGGTGCCCCCCCGGCACTACTGCGCAGTGCTGAACCCTGTGCTGCGGGCGCCGGGCGCCGGGGTGCAGTTCGATGCCTCGGGGCAGGCGCTGCTGCGGCACGCGGACCTGGAGATCCGGCTCAGCCAGCCCCCCTTCCCCCTCTACCCGGGGGAGGAGATCCAGCAGGTAACGCCCAGCCCCAGGCCGGCCCGGAGCCAGCGCGCCCCCGAGCCGCGCCCTGACCCCCCTCTCCCCCCAGGGGATCACGGCCCTGCAGGTGGTGCTGCCGGACACCGCCCTGCACCTCAAGGCCCTGCTGGATTTCGAGGACGACCAGGGGGAGAAGTACGTGGCTGGGGACGAATTCCTCTTTGAGGGGCCAGGTGAGTGGGCTGGGCTGGGGGCTGGGGCGGAGCCCGACCGGCCGCGGCTAACGCCAGCCTCCCGCAGGCACCTACATCCCGCGCACCGAGGTGGAGGTGGTGGAAATCAGCCAGGCGACCGTCATCCGCCACAACCAGGCCATCCGGCTCCGGGCCCGCAAGGAGTGTACGGACCGTGAGGGGACCCGGCGGGTCACAGGTACCCCCCCGGCCTGCCGCGCCCCTCACTCCCGACCCGCAGCCCCCCTGCCCTGCCCCCACCCCCCTCACTCCTGACCCGCAGCCCCCCTGCTAGCCCAGCCCTGCCCCCCCCGGCCTGCCGCGCCCCTCACTCCCGACCTGCAGCCCCCCTGCTAGCCCAGCCCTGCCCCCCCCAGCTCTGCCAGTGCCCCTCACCCCTGACCCGCAGCCCCTGCCAGCCCGGCCCTGCCCCCCCCAGCTCTGCCGGTGCCCCTCACTCCCGACCTGCAGCCCCCTGCTAGCCCAGCCCTGCCCCCCCCAGCTCTGCCGGTGCCCCTCACTCCTGACCCGCAGCCCCTGCTAGCCCAGCCCTGCGCCCCCCAGCTCTGCCGATGCCCGTCACTCCCCACGTGTAGCCATGTTTCTCTTCCCCCCAGGTGAGGAGTGGCTGGTGAAGCGAGTGGGTGCGTATCTCCCTGGCGTGTTTGAGGAGGTGGTTGACGTTGTGGATGCTTTTCTGCTGACAGAGAAGGTGAGTGGGGGGGTGGGAAAGGGGTGCTGGTGGCAGTCGATGTGCGATCTGTGCTTTGTGTGCGTGCGTGTGTGTGTGTGTGCGCGATCTGCACTGGGGTGGGCAGGACAGGGTGGGGCTGGAGCTCCCTTGCTGTGAGGTGGCCTCCTTATTGGCTGAGGGGGTGGGACTGAGGTTGGAGGGTTCCCAGCCCCGGTGGGGGGATGGGATGAGATTGGGGCATGGAGCTGTCTGGGAGTGGAGGGGATGGGAGAGTCCGGGGTGGGGAGGGAGTGAAATGGATCTGGTCCGGGTGGGGGGAGGAAAATGGGGGAAGCTGGATGTGAGCTGGGGGGGAAGGAGTGGTGTGGGGTCGACCCCATGGACAAAGGGAAGATGTGGGGGACCGTGGGGAAGAGGGGGATCTTGGGCAGGGGAGAGTAGGTGGATATGGGGTGGAGTCGGGGGTCCTTAGGGAAGGAGGGAATAGCCAGGACCCGGCTCCCCTCGTGCCGATGGCCTTGTTCCCCTTTCCCCTGTAGAGGGCGCTGCATCTCCGCGCCACCAAGACCTTCCGGGACCC
>NW_020683092.1:0-1417 GCF_002925995.2 Terrapene triunguis
CCCCCCCCCCCCCCCCCCCCCCGGTTCACTCTACTTCCCTGTAAACTAACCACCCCACCCTCCCCTCCCCCCTTCGAGCACCGCTTGCAGAGGCAATAAAGTCATTGTTACTTCTCATTCATGCTTTCTTTATTAATTCATCACACAACTAGGGGGATAATTGCCAAGGTAGCCTGGGATGGGTGGGGGAGGAGGGAAGGAAAAGGACACATTGCAGTTTAAAATTTTAAAACTTTAACACTTATTGAAGGCCAGCCTTCCAATGCTCGGGCAATCATCTGGGGTGGAGTGACTGGGTGGCCGGAGGCTCCCCCACCGTGTTCTTGGGCATCTGGGTGAGGAGGCAATGGGACTTGGGGAGGAGGGCTGTTGGTTACACAGGGGCTGTAGCGGCGGTCTCTGTTCCTGCTGCCTTTCCTGCAGCTCAACCATACGCTGGAGCATATCAGTTTGATGCTCCAGCAGCTGGAGCATTGATTCTTGCCTTCTGTCAGCAAGCTGACGCCACCTATCCTCTTCAGCCCTCTACTTGCTCTCTTCAGCCTGCGATTCAGCCCGCCACCTCTCCTCTTGTTCATATTGTGCTTTTTTGCACTCTGACATTGACTGCCTCCACGCATTCTGCTGTGCTCTGTCAGCGTGGGAGGACAGCTCCTTCTAATCTTCACTAGCCTCTGTGAAGGAGAAACATTTGCAGCTGGTGGAGGAGAAGGGAGAGGTGGCTAAAAAAGACACATTTTAGAAAACAATGGGTACACTCTTTCACGTTAAATTTTGCTGTTCACATTACACAGCACATGTGCTTTCGTTACAAGGTCGCATTTTTCCTCTTATATTGAGGGCCTGCCGGTTTGGTGTGAGAGATCACTCACGCAGTGCCAGGCAACAGATTTCGGCTTGCAGGCAGCCATGGTAAGCCACAGTCTTTTGGCTTTTTTAACCTTCTTAACATGTGGGAATGGTTTCAAACAGTAGCGCCCTCATTTCCCATACCAAGCACCCGTTGGGTTGGCCATTTAAAATGGGTTTGCAATGTAAAAGGAGGGGCTGCGGTTTCCGAGTTACCATGCAGCACAAACCCAACTACGCCCCCCCACACACACACCCAATTATCTGGGATGATCACTTCACCCCTCCCCCCTACCGCCTGGCTAACAGCGGGGAACATTTCTGTTCAGCCGAGCAGGAACGGGCACCTCTGAATGTCCCCTTGATAAAATCACCCCATTTCAACCAGGTGACCGTGAATGATATCACTCTCCTGAGGATAACAAAGAGAGATAAGGAATGGATGTTGTCTGCATGCCAGCAAACACCGGGACCATATGCTGCCATGCTTTGTTATGCAATGATTCCAGACTACGTGCTATTGGCCTGGCGTGGTAAAGTGTCCTACCATGGCGGACGGGATAAGGCA
>NW_020683093.1:0-2697 GCF_002925995.2 Terrapene triunguis
GTCCCAGGAGGGGGCAGTCAGGGGACAAGGAGCGGGGGGGGTTGGGGGTTCTGGGGGGGGGCAATCAGGGGGTGGGAAGTGGGAGGGAGTGGATGGGGGCGGGGCAGGGGCAGGGCTAGAGTGGGGCTCCTCCCCCCCCGTGTCCTCTTTTTTGCTTGTGGAAATATGGTAACCCTAAGATAGGGGCGGCTGGGTGCTCTGGATGAAGAGCCAGCGGAGTAGCACAGTGGAAGTGTGCTGGGCCCATATCCCAGAGGTCAATGGATTGAAACCATTCTCTGCTATGCATGTGGTTGTTTCTTTTCCCTCTGGGCCTTCAAGCCAGGCAGTCACCAGCAGAGCCCCAAGAGCCTAGGTCATCAGGCAAGAGGTGGCTGAGGCGGCGGCCTGCCAGGGAGCTGCCCAGCACCTCTGGTTGCCTGGGCTGAAGGCAAGAGGCAGGCCTGGCAGTGGTGAGGGCCTCCTGGCCTGGCCTGAGGCTGCAGTGCTTCCTCGTCCCCTTTTCCCACCCACACCGGCAGGTGGCTGCTGCGGGAGAACACCAGGGAGGCTCTTGGGACACTAGGCAGCTCTGTGTGGCTGTCAGGGGAAAGAGCCAAGGCTCCCAACTCGACCTGCCATTGAGTCGCGTGGCTCTTCGCTCCGTCAGCCGGGGCAGGCCAGGCTGAGGACGTGACTCAGGCTTGGGCAGCATGGCCGTGCTTTCCTGACGAGGCATGAGGCAGGCCAAGAGCTTTGCAGAGCCTACAGGGAAGTGGGAGGGAGGCGTCCGTTTCTCCCTTGCCGCTTGGGCGGAGGCGAATTGAGGATTAAGTCTGAGCCCCCCAGCATGGCTAGGTCAGGGTTGTCCTGGGCTCTGTGGGGGGAGGGCTGAGCTGGGAGAAGGGGGAGACTAGGGGATTTTGTCTCTGATAGATAAGGGCTTTGTCAGCAGGAAGCTGTAGGTCACATGCTGGGGGTGACAGTAGGGTTTGAGCTGGGGCAGCAGCAGCAGGGGAGCAATGTGGGGAGAGCGGGGGGGTTCACTTGGTAAAAATGAAACTGCCAAACCTCTCCCTCTGCTGGAGCAAAAGCCTCTCATTTATCTCCTCAACTCCCCTCCATGAAAATCTCCACCCCTCCCCCAGCGCTGAGACACCCCCTCACTCCCATGGAGATTTGTAATTGTTCTAACTCTTCCTTGGCCTTGTCCAAACAGTTTTCCGAGACAAATTATCAAGGACATTTCAAATGAGAAAAACAAACCAAATAAAAACCAAAGAAACCCCCACCCCACACAATTTGGGTCTCAATTTTTCTACCGATATTTGGAGACAATAAAACTTATCCCTTTGCTGGCCAGAAACCAAAGCTAGACCTCCCCTGCTGTGTCTGTGACTTCTGCTACCGAACCACCAACGTTAACTCCTCTTGGGAGACATTTTGCTGCACAATACTGCTGCTATTCCAGTTATTGACTCCAGGAAATATTTTCCTTAGCCTGGTGTGACGATGCGGTTCTGGCGGAACCCAACTGAGAGTGCCAACTCAGGACAAATTGCTCCAACAGGGCAGTTACAGCCCTAGGCTGGGGTTTTTCCACCTCTAAGGCAAACCAAACCAGCCAGACTAGGAGGACTTCGGTCTCACCCCACTGGCTAACCGCAAGTCTCACAAGCAATCTCCCTAGACACTCCAGTTTCCCAGTATCCCCGCCAGTGCCACTCGTTATGGGGACAAATGGTTATGAAAACCAATACCCCAGTAAAAGAAAAAGGTTCTCCTGATCCCAAAGGATCAAGCCCCAGACCCAGGTCAATTTACAAATCAGATCTTACCCACAAATCACGCTGTTGCCAATCCTTTAGAATCTAAAATCTAAAGGTTTATTCATAAAAGGAAAAAGATAGAGATGAGAGTTAGAATTGGTTAAATAGAATCAATTACATGCAGTAAAGGCACAGTTCTTGGTTCAGGCTTGCAGCAGCGATAGAATAAACTGCAGGTTCAAATCAAGTCTCTGGAATACATCCCCCGCTGGGATGGGTCCTCAGTCCTTTGTTCAAAGCTTCAGCTTGTAGCAAAGTTCCTCCAGAGGTATGAAGCAGGATTGAAGACAAGATGGAGATGAGGCATCAGCCTTATATAGTCTTTTCCAGGTGTAAGAACACCTCTTTGTCCTTACTGTGGAAAATTACAGCAAAATGGAGTCTGGAGTCACATGGGCCAGTTCCTGCATACCTTGCTGAGTTACAAGGCGTATCTGCCTTCTCTCAATGGGTCCATTGTATAGCTGATGGTCCTTAATGGGCCATCAAGCAGGCTAGGCAGAGCTAACACCAATTTGTCTGGGATGTCACCCAGCAGCATAGCATAAGTTTGAAATACAGACAGTATAGAGCCAATATTCCTAACTTCAACTACAAAATTGATACACACATATAGACAGCATAATCATAACTAGTAAACCATAACCTTGTCTTAGACACCCCATTTGACCCCCTTTACACAAGATCTGGGTGCCACTACAGGACCTTGGTTGCAACAATGATCTATATGGTCCCAGATTATATCAATAACGTCACACCCCCAACGCAAAATTGATGCAGGAAGGGATGACACAAACATCACTGACTGCATCCCAAGAGCTCCCCATCCTTGGGTCTGTCTCACTACCGCTAGTATTGGGTTAGAAGTTATACCAGTGTATAACAGAAA
>NW_020683094.1:0-2296 GCF_002925995.2 Terrapene triunguis
AAGCCGGACATGTCCGGGAAAATCCGGACGTATGGTAACCCTAGGTATGGGGGAGGGGTTTGTGAAAAGTTCCTATGCACACATCGGTTGGGGTGCTATGTAAATAATAATGATAAACTGAATCCAAATTTGGCTCTGATTATCAATGTGCATTAAGATTTCATTAGAGCCAAAATGATCAGCCAGTTGGGCTCACAGAGACCTAATAATTATACCCAACTCTATCTCGCCGATATAAATACCTCTTACTCAAATCATAATTTTTTTAAAGGGAAAGAGGGAAACATTTGTCTCTAGTGTTCTCTGCAGTTTTAAACAAGACCCCAGATAATAAAAGAAAAAAATAGTTAAGAGGAAAAAAGAGTTCATGACAGTATTTATCACAGTAATGGATACAGGGTACAGTTTCTAATATTTATCCAACAGTTACTTTTATAGTTTCAGTACCTGTAGAAGGATTTATGGCTCTGATAGTCAGTTGTCTGCAAGATAGATTTACTCTCCTGTTACCAAACCCAAAACATAGAACCTTCTGGTTACAGCATTAGAACTCTCAAAGTGAACAAGTCAAAACTGCTCCTCTTTCTAGAGCTCTGAATCACGCTTTCTGGCAAGGAGATGGAGTACTTGCTGCTGGTGTTTGTTATTACTTCTGTATAATTATTAAGCCAAATCGTAATGGCTTCCCTGAATGATTTGAGAAAATTCTCAAGGTACAAGAATTCAAAAGAAGCAGGAAGCACTTGATTTCTGTTTAAACGAGCTTTTTTGGATGATACATCAGTTGATTTTTTTTCCTATTGCAAAGGATCTACAGTATTCATAAGAAGAAGAATTTAAACAGTTATCTGGTGATTTCAGTATAAACTTTGTCTAAGCATTCCCCTGCTCAGATGGTTGTTAGAGGGGATAAAAGCACCAGTATCTAAACTTAATGGCTAGAATAATCCAAATATACTTTACAAAAGGAGGAGCCAAATCAGTAGTAGACAGAAACAGGCTTGAAATAGAAATTCTTTATAGAAGTGTAAATGGTAGGAGTAACTTTTTAACAATACACACACAAAGCAAGGCATACTGTGTATGAGTGACTGACTAACAAGCTTAACTTTTCATTAGCAGTAGTGTTATTTTCAAACTGTATGGAAAAATTATATAAACCTATAGTATCATGCGATCCTCTCCTTCTAGGAGAGCAAGAGAACACAGTGTGCCCACACTTCAGAAAGAGTAATGAAAATAAATGTTACAGACAGAATATTAGCGTTTAATCAGAACAGTAGAGACATTATAGTTCTTAAGTCTTATGACATTCTGCGTACTCATTGTAGGTGGCTTTGGTGCCTCATTCACTTATTTGATTATGTCTTAGGAATGTAGTTGTTTCTTTCCTGTATATAAAAGCAATATTACATGCAGTAGGAAATGGTACAAAGGAGAGCAAATGCAGTCTTTTCTTTTGCTGTA
The DNA here is from genome assembly GCF_002925995.2 of Terrapene triunguis. NCBI lineage: Eukaryota > Metazoa > Chordata > Testudines > Emydidae > Terrapene > Terrapene triunguis. The sequence goes on from NW_020683094.1 coordinate 1,468, forward strand.
CACCAGGTAATCTTCGGCCTAGTCTACACCTAAAATTTAGGTCAATCTAGCCACGTTGCTCACAATAATTTCACACCTCTGAACGATGTAGTCAAGCCAACCTATGTTCCAGTATAGACACTGCTAGAATTCTTCTGTTGACTTAGCTACTGCCTCTCGAGAGGGTGGATCGACTACAGCTACAGAAAACCCCCTTCTGTCACTGTACCAAATGTCTACACTACAGCGGTTTAGCTGCAGGGCTACAGCTGTGCTGCTGTAATGCTTGTAGTGTACACATACTGTTCGTTGTTTTATTTCACGTCTTTGAATTAGACTGACATTGCAAGTCTGTACCCTGCATTGTGAATAATATTTCAAGTATTGTACAAGGCTCCAGTTTCTTTTTGGCTTTTGCCTTTTAGCTGCTGTATAGGGTTGTTTCCTCTATTCTTTGTCTGAGGAGATGGCAATCACAATAAGTAATTAGTGTAGAAACCCAGGGAAGGTTTGATGTAAAGCATCTCATAAATGTTTAGTGTTCTTTAAAGAAAGATATGTTTTGTCTTTTAAGTTTCGTCTTTGTCTTTTGTTTTTAGTTTATGCAACAACAGAGCTAGCTAAAGCTGGAAAGCCTGTGACTTACCTGGGTGTCCTCCTGTCTGTGAGAGGGTTTGGTAGGAAGCTTGGGGTTTATAAATAAATATTACTTTGACATCAGCTTGTTACATGCTGGGAAATATAGTGTAGTGGCCAGGGTTACTCTCCACCCCCCCCCCCAAAACAATTGATATGATTTTAAGTGGTTTTGTGTTCTCTTTGTAACTAAAAATGTTATTTCTATGATGGG
>NW_020683095.1:0-3153 GCF_002925995.2 Terrapene triunguis
CATCACAAGGATTAACTTGTTAGTGGAATAAAGTGCCACGAGGCCTTCAAGTGAGAGGAGTTGCAGAAGGGGACAAGATTGTTATCTGGTTGTTGTTAAGTGGTCAGAATGGTTGTTAGAGTCTATTTAACTAGCTTCCCTTCCATAGTCTCTAGCCCCCCCTACAGTTCATCTGATCTGCATATGGAGCAGCGGTAGGGCCTGAGAGAGACTTTTGCTTTTATAGCTTATTGAGTGACACCAAGACATAAAGTTGTTGGCTGGCTGGTGTGTGTCACCTGGAAGGGGAGTACAAACTATTGACCGTGAGAGCTGAGATGCGATTTGTTTTTGGAATCCTGGGCTGTATGCCTTAGGAGCCGTCTCTGGCCCAGAACCCAGGGGAGCGAGACGACAGGAAACCAAGCTCCAAGGAACCAGTGGGCTCCTTTCTGGTGGACTTGCTGCCATGCAATTGTCTGCACCTGGGATTACTGTAGCAGCTCTGCAATGACCCTCTTTAGAGCCCTGACATTGAACTAGATATAGGGCAACACGCCCTCTGGTCTGGTGGTGCTTTGTAGGTTAGACTGGACAGGCTTCTCACTGCTTGCAGGCCTTCTCTGTGCGCACATTTGACGGCATGACAACATTTGGGGACAATATCGTGCTGATGATCAATGGGGCAAAATGTGTCGAGAACAAAGCTGGAGGGGGGCGGGGGAGAATCGGATCAGTTCCTCAATCAGAGCTCCCAGTCCGAGTCACTGCTGCCAGTGGGGTCGTCTTAGTCGGCTTTTACAAGCACTTGGACAACCCTTGGGAGTTGAGGAAAACGCTTGCAAATTCCCACATTTGCAGGGATTTTAGCACAGATGATAGTTTGTCCAGAAATTCCTACCTGAAATGGTGTTACCCGTCATTCACTCTGCTATTCTACCACTTGAGGAGTTTCAGTCATCCAGGCAGGGAGAAGAAACTATTCTGGGTCATTCAGGGGAGCCGGTCACACATCGCAAATAGTGGATCAACAGGAACAGTGCACAAACAACCCAAAGAGTAGGGGAAAGTGATTTCCCTTGTTCTGCTTTGCAAGTGAGACCGAAGGTGGCATAAAACCAAAATTAAACCCAGAGGAGTTTGGGGGTAGGGAACTGAGGGTCACAAACACCTGGAAGAAGCTACCAGGTACGTGGGGGAAGCACCAGTATTTAAAGAAATTTACACATGGGATTGATGATATTTCTGATTAGATCTCCTGAAAAGCAGGCGTCAGAGGCCAGGCCATGTGTGTGTCTCTCTCTAGCTCCTTCCAGTCAGTCTCCCTGTTTCTAGCTGTCATGTCCCTAGGTATTATACGCTGCAGCCCTTAGAACAGAATCTCTTGCTGTGACTCTAATGCACTAAAACCCTGCGCTGCCTTCAGGCAGAAAACTGAAGGACAATTTGAGGAAGCGTTGGTTATCGTGAAATGATCCTGCCCTCGGTATTCTGAGGCAATCAGCTGCATCCTGTGCCTCAAAGCATCTCTGTGATTAGATGATTTTCTTGCAAGCACGGCACCTCACCATGCACCATTGCTTAATCATTCCCTTTGAGACACCCACCTTATAACTGACATTAATCTTTGCGTAGTAGCCTGCTGATAACAATGCTGGTGCTTGCAGCCTGGCACCTCCCCATGCTGAGAGAGTTATTAAAGCCACGAGTTTTCATCCCCCCAACATTGGCCTGGCTTCTTTTTGTCCTTCGTCTCAGCCTCCTTAAAAGTATGGGGCCCTGGAGGCTCTAGGTTACAGTTCTCCCTGAACCTGTCCCGACCACATGGGAATGAGCCAGCGGGCAGCTTCCCTCCACCTCAGGCTTTCGAGCCCCCGCACCATGTGTGGCATTCTCACGGTCACCAATAAAAGTGGAGCAGGGAGACAGCGACAAGGATAAGAAGGGAGTGTATGTGAGCAGCCCAGGCTGAGAGCAAAACAGGTACGACAAGTTTGGGACCTACCTGACAACACAAACACTGGGTTGCACAAAAAACACGTTGCCAGATAGAGGGTGTGTGTGCGTCCGCACATGAGAAACAGCTGCGTGCACAACCAAACCAGCTCTGTGGGGCTGCCCCGGAGTCACACTGCTCAGCACTTTCTCAAGCCAGTCCAGTCCCCGTGGGCTGTCAGGGCAATGGCTGCAACACAGAGGAGCCGGGGAAAGGAAGGGAAACCTCTTGACTCCAGGGGGAGGAGGCCCCGCCACATGGCAGCCTTGTGATAGTGGTTCAGTTTTCAGTAGGGCCCACAGGCCCTATCCAAGCTCAGGTCTCTATGTGCTCGGCATCGTGAACACACACAGACAGCGCCGGCCTCGCAGAATTTACCGTTTCTAACTAGACAAGACAAAGGATGGAAAAGGAATCAATTATGAAACACTTAGGCCTGGTCTACACTACGACTTCAATTCGGATTTAGCTGCGTTAATCCGAATTAACCCTTCACCCGTCCACACTACAGAGCCAGTTAATTCGAATTAAAGGGCACTTAAAATCGATTTCTGTACTCCACCTCGACGAGCGGAGTAGCGCCTAAATCGATTTTGTTAATTCGAATTAGGGTTAGTGTGGCCGCACACCACCGAATTACTGTGTTTAAATTAATGGGGTAGTGTGGCCGCACACCACCGAATTAATGTGGTTAAAAACCGAATTAATGTGCTTAGTGTGGCCGCGCACAATCGAATTTATACAACCTGTTTCCCAAATTCGAATTATCTAAATTCGGATTAATCCCGTAGTGTAGACATACCCTCAGAGTTACAAACTGACCAGTCAACCCCACACCTCATTTGGAATTGTAAGTACGCAATGAGGCAGCAACAGAGACAAACAAACAAAAAAAAGCAGATACAGGACAGTACTGTGTTAAACCTAAACTACTAACAAAATAAAGGGAAAGCAGCATTTTTCTTCTGCATAGTGAAGTTTCAAAGCTGTATTAAGTCAATGTTCAGTGTAAACTTTTGAAAGAACAACCATAACGTTCTGTTCAGAGTTACGAATGTTTGAGTTACGAACAGCCTCCCTTCCCGAGGTGTTCGGAACTCTGAGGCTCTACTGTATAAAAGGGGTGTTTGTGGTAACCAGTAAATGTTTCTATAGCAATTTGAAACACTGCGTTTTAC
>NW_020683096.1:0-1141 GCF_002925995.2 Terrapene triunguis
CCACTGCCCCAGCCCCCCCACTGCCCCCAGAGCCATCCCCTCACCCCACATCCCCAGCTCCGCCCTTACCCCCCGCTGCCCCAGAGCCCCCCCACCCCACATCCCCTCTGTGACAAAATGGGAATGTTCTTAATGTTCTCTCTAAATACTGTGTGAGTGCCTCAGTTTCCCCTATGCAGTTCTTAATCTAGCTGGGGGGATCAGGGGGTGTGATTGGTGCCAGCTGAAGGTGCTGGAGAACAAAGGGATCGGGGCCTCCTGGCCCGGGAGAGAGACAAAGGCCAGAGGAGGGGCCGGGGGGGCTGGAGAGTTTCAGTTTGGAGCTGGCTGGGGAAGGGGAGGGAGCCCCAGGGCTGGGGTCTAAGCTCCCTGCCCCCCAAGATGGACCCGGCTGAGGGGTCCTGGTCTCTGTCCCTACGAGTTCTGGTTTAGACTGTTCCTGTCGTCTAATAAACCTCCGTGTCCCCGGCGGGCTGAGAGTCACGTCTGACTGCGGAGTGGGGGGGCAGGACCCTCTGGCCCCCCAGGCCCCCGCCCGGGCGACTCGCTGTGGGGGCACACGGGGGGGCAGGGGAGGCCGAAGGCTCCAGGGTCAGACCCAGGAGGTGAAGCCGTGGGAGCTGCTGGCCCTGGAGACAGTCTGTGCCGAGAGGAGACTCCCAGAGTCCTGCCTGGCTTTGTGGGGAGCAGCTCCAGCATCGCCCGGGGACCCCGACACCCTCACCCCCCAGCCCCGCCCCAGAGCCCCCCTGACCCCCCCGCCCCAGAGCCCCCCTCACCTCTTGACGTCCCCGTGGATCAGGCTGGGCGTGTCCCGGTGCAGGAACTGGACCGCTCGCGCTGTCCCCACCAGCACCTCCAGCCGCTGGGCCCACGACAGGGGGGGGGCACCCGCCCTGGGGGAGCAGACGGGGTGAATGGGGGAGGGGTCCCCCCACACTGGAGGATCCTGCCCGGGGGTCCTGGCTGCTCGACTCTCCCTGCCCCAGCCTGCCCCCCCCTCCTCCCGCCCGAAACTCCCTGCTCTGCTCTCCTGATCCCCCCCCCCCCATTTACACACCCCAGGGTGGCACCAGCACTCGGCCCCGCGGCCGGGGGGGGGGCTCCCAGCTGAGTGCCCCCCCCCATCTTCACCAGCCGC
>NW_020683097.1:0-2986 GCF_002925995.2 Terrapene triunguis
CCGCGCCGCCCCCCTCCAGGTGCCGCCCCAAGCACCAGCTTGGGTGCTTGGTGCCTGGAGCCGGCCCTGGCCGCGATCCTGGCCTCAGGTTAGGGGCAGACATCTGGGCTTAGGAGCAGTGTCAGCGGGGCTCAGTGCACCAGCCAGTCACCCCAAGGGCTGCAGTGCTGGGTCCTGCTTTCACCCATCCTTGGGCCTGATCATCTACCCCGGGGACCTGCCCCAGCAGCTGCTGTAGTGCAAAGCCCTAGCGCAGACGGACCAAGCTGCTCGGGGTTTGTGCCAGGGCAGCTGCCCCTGGTGCCAGTCCTGCCTGTGGCCCTTCACCCTGTCTATGCTGGGGGCCACCCTCCTGCTCCCCCTCCACTGGGATTCTGGCTCTGGGGTCCCTCCTAAGAGCCTTGGCGCTGAGGCCAATAGTCCCAGGCCAAATCCATCCCTGCCTCAATAACACAGCTTCCAGCCAGGAGGGAGCAGGCCCCAGCCCAGCCCAGCACGGCTGCTCCCTCTGCCTACGCAGCACCCGTCTCCCTCCCCACAAGAGCTGCCCTCACCTGGGGGCCCGAGCTAGCCCTGTCTGGGCCCTGGCGGTGCCGCCACGACCTGTTGAGCTCCCAGATGTAGACGGGGTGAGGGATGGCTCATGGAGGGCATGAGATTGTGCTCCAGTGGCCGGGCCCAGGGAAGATGTCCTGGGCTGGATGGGGTCTGGATCTCAGCTTTCTGGACTGGCGGCATGGCAGGGAAGAGCATTCCAATGCCCTGCTCCAGAGCTGTGCAGGGGCTGGGCTGTGCCAGTTGCACCAGCCGTAGGCTCTTAGAGGCTCACATCGGCGTCAACGAACCTGCTGCACTAGGACTTTGGAGACACGCTCCTTCCTGGTGCTTTCAATTAACTCCTTGTGGTGGAGCCTCTCCTGACTTGACTGGGAGCTGGGTGGAGGGGAAAGGATGCAGGAGCTAAAAGCGTTTCCCGGGGAGAGGTAGGGCGCCGGAGCTCAGCCCGCATGCAGGGAAGAAGGGACTACAAGGAGCTCCTTCAGCCTCACACTCTTCCTCCATTCCTAACTAGGATGGGTGTCTTGGGGAGCAGCTTGGAGAGTGCCCCTGGACTGAGCCTTGGGAGGGTTTGTCTCTGTCCCTTTCTGCAGCTTCCCCTTGTCTCCTCTCTGCTGCTTCTGGCTTGTGTGGGGTTATTGTCATGCCTGTCTGCTGCCTAGCTGCAGGGAAGTTGTGCAGCCATGAGGTCTAGTGGTTGAAGCTCAGGAGCAGGGAGCTGAGGTTCTGTTCCTAGCTCTGGTGTTGTGTGACCTGGGGGAGTCCCTGGCCTCCTTTGTTTCCCTGCTAGTTAGTTGGTGATAATGATCCAGACCTGCTTTTGAACTCTGTGGATGAAAGACCTTTTATAGGGATCAATATCACCGGAGCTTCAGCCTCCAGGTGCCTGGGATTTCTTCTCCCTCCTCTTCCTCACACTGTGGTTCCTCAACCCCTGCCAGCTCCATGGCCAGAAAGAGCCCCTGCCCCTCCCCCCCATGCATAGCACCTGCTGCCTCTGCCAAGCTCTCTCATACCATCACTGCCAGCCAGGACTCTGGGGGAGGACAAGGCTGTGGTGCTGGCCAGGGGGATTGGCCATATGGGGTGGGCCAGGGCACCCCCTGTGACGTTGCCCTCCATATATTTATGGAAATATGCTTATGAGTGTAAATATAATGTAACTGGAATATGCTTTATGCAAAAGGTCTCTTGTAAAGTATCATTACAAAGCTTATAATCTACTGAATGTGTTCATCCTGTCATTCTTGTATCTGAAGCTAGAAATATGAAGTATTATTCTGAAGTCCTATTGTAACTATGCAAAATGTGGGCTATTAATGGTGGCTTGGAATCCTGATGGCTTCCATTAACTAGGACAATTGGTTGTAAATGGCTCTGTTTACTTGTAAGCCTACCTGTGTGCCAGCCAGTGGGTAATGAATTCTCACAGGACATGTGAACATATCACATGATACTGGAATCCATCTTAAACCTGGTGCTTTTCCATTTAGAAGGAAAGGTGGGAACCCAGAGAGAGACAAAGGATTCCTGCCTTGTGCCAAAGCTATAAAAGGGGGTGGAACAGAATAAAGGGGGCTGCAGTCATGAGAAAACCCCTAGTTACTACCAAAGCTGGAACTAACAAGAACTATACCAAGGGAAAGGATTGGGCCCAGACTAGGAAGGAGTCTAGTCTGTGAAAGATGCTTATTGGAACATCTCTGAGGGTGAGATTTACCTGTATTCAGTTTCTTAAATGTATCAGGCTTAGACATGCGTGTTTTCTTTTCTTTTGCTTGGTAACTTACTTTGTTCTGGCTGTTATTACTTGAAACCACTTAAATCCTGATTTTTATACTTAATTAATAAACTAAAGGGATTTTATTAACCCAGACTAAGTGATTAATACTTGGGGGAGCAAACAGCTGTGCATATCTCTCTATCAGTGTTATAGAGGGCGGACAATTTATGAGTTTACCCTGTATAAGCTTTATACAGAGTAAAATGGATTTATTTGGGATTTGGATCCCATTGGGAGCTAAGTGTCTGGGTGCTGGAGACAGGAGCACTTGCTGAGCAGCTTTGGGGACATGGACCAGACCTGGGTCTGTGTTGCAGCAGACTAGCATGTCTGGCTCAACAAGGCAGGGTTCTGGAGTTCCAAGCTGGCAGGGAAAACGGGCTCAGAGGTAATTCCAGCACGTCAGGTGACAGCCTCAAGGTGGTCTCTGTGACTGAACCCGTCACACCCCCTATTCTCCCGTCCCTTAACGGACAAAGAAGACTTAACACCTATCCTGGTACCCCCCATCCCCCCCACTCCTTTATCTAGGGTTACCATACATCCAGATTTTCTGGGACATGTCCGGCTTTTGGGGATTCAAATCCCCGTCCGGGGGGAAATCCCCAAAAGCCGAACATGTCCGGGAAAATCCTGGGCGGCTGG
>NW_020683098.1:0-2992 GCF_002925995.2 Terrapene triunguis
TACCAGAAGACCAAAGAGGCAAACGGACGCTCCGGATCCCAGCCCCAGACATGCCGTTTCTATGAGGCACTGCATTCCATTTTAGGTGCGGCCGCCACCACCACCCCACCACTGACCGTGGACTCTGAGGATGGGATATTGTTGAGGGCCGCTTCCTCGGAGATGTTAGCGGACGGGGAAGATGAGGAAGGAGATGAGGAGGACGAGGCAGTCGACAGCGCTTACAACGCTGATTTCCCCGACAGCCAGGATCTGTTCATCACCCTCACAGAGATCCCCTACCAACCGTCCCCAGGCGTTAACCCGGAGCCAGAATCAGGGGAAGGATCAGTTGGTAAGTGTTTAAAACATGTAAACATTTATTTTGAACAGAACAGGAATATTAACAATATTAACAATGGGTTTTTCATGATTAGTTTGCCCTAGGCGCTTAACGTTTTAGTCGTTGGCAGTGCAACTACTGCAAAAGAATCAAACAATGTCCGGTTTAAGATGATTAGTTTGCCCTAGGTGCTCTACTTTTTAGTCCTTGCCAGTGCAGCTACTGGAAAAGAAGGTCTATATGTCTGGGGATAGAGCTAAAATCCTCATGGGACATCTCCACGAAGCTCTCCTGGAGGTAATTGGAAAGCCTTTGCATGAGGTTCCTGGGGAGAGCGGCCTTATTGGGTCCTCCATGGTAGGAAACTTTTCCACGCCAGGCTATCATCAAGTACTCCGGGATCATTGCTTTGCAGAGCATGGCGGCATACGGCCCTGGTTTTTGTTGGCTTTCACGCAGCATGCGGTCTTTCTCTGTCCCAGAAATCCTCAGCAGAGTGATGTTGCTCATGGTGACCTGCTTTGAATTAGGGGAATGTTACTGTTGGGACTGCTTGCCTGTTCCTTTACAGAACTGTAACCGGCGGTTTACAGCCACGCGGTGGAGGCGGGAGAGGGGCAGCATACAGGGATCTTTCCCGGGGACAGCCGCGAGGGGGTGGGACCGGGGACAGTGTTCATGCTTGCCGGATTGCCGGCAGCAGGAACTGGCCAACGCTAGGAGCATTGCTTTGAACGTGAAAGGAGGGCACTGCTATAATTTAAGTTTTAAGCAGCCAAAAATCTACGGCTTACCATGTCAGCCTGCTACCCGAATTCCGCTGTCCTGCCCCGCTTCTCTGATCTCCAGTGCAAGACCCCAGGCACTGAATGCGAAGGCCAAAAATTCGACCTTGTCCTGAGTGCGCATGTGATAGGTGCTGTGCATGGTCTTCTTCACAGAGAAAGACTATGTTCATTGTTCACAAAAAATTATCTTTGTGAGGAATTCACTCCCTTTTTCACATCCCACAGCTGCGACTGTCTCCCGACCTACCTTGGCATCCCCCTCCCAGAGGCTGGCGCAGATTAGGCGGAGAAAGAAAAGGACACGGGACGACATGTTCTCAGAACTTATGGGCTGCTCCCGAGCCAAGGCGGCCCAGCAGACCCAGTGGAGGGAGAACATGTCCCAAATCCATCAATCACACATTGAACGGGAGGAGAGGTGGCGTCAGGAAGACCAGCAGGTGACTCAAACGCTGCTTGGACTAATGAGGGAGCAAACGGACACGCTCCGGCGCCTTGTGGATGTTCTGCAGGACCGGAGGCAGGAGGACAGAGCCCCGCTGCAGTCTATCTCTAACCGCCCTCCCCCGCCACAAAGTCCCATACCCCCCTCACCCAAAGTCCCAAGAAGGAGGGGCGGCAGGGGCCGTGAACACTGTCACTCCACCCCTGCTCAAGTAACAGAAGGCTCTCATTCCCCAAAATTTGATAAGTCCTTTCCTTCCCACCTCACCCAAGCCCCCGGCCCAGTTTCATCCCCTAACTGTTTAGTTGCTAATAAAAAATACTTTTCTTTTAATTACTGTTTCCATCATGTTCTTTTAGAGGACAGTGTGTTTGAAGGGGGGGAAGGGGATTGGTAATTGGACAGGACAGTCACCTTTACCAGGGTACAGACAGGGGGGCATGTTCAGCAGCAGGTCACACACACATTGCAGTCACTAGGCACCCTGGTCAGTCTGGGAGGTGGTTTTTATGTTCTGTGTGTGGGGGGGCTATGTGAGTTTGTGGCGGGGGAGGGCGGTTAGAGATCTTATGCAGCGGTCCTTATCCTGGATCACAGAGCCACGCAGCAGCGTCCTCCCCCGCCACAAAGTGACATAGCTCCCACACTCAGAGTCCCGAAAAGGAGGGGTGGCAGGCTCCGTTGAAACAACCAGTCCAGCACTGCGGACCGCTCTAGGAGCAGGAGCCTGTCATTCCTCGAGTTTATAAGCATTCTTTCCATCACTACGCCCGCTCCCCACCACAGTCTGCATCCCAGTTTCAACCCTTTACCGCGAAACCCGTAATAAAGACAACGGTGTTCATTAACAAAGTTCCATGTATTTTATTTTTAAACGTGTGTTGGAAGGAGGGTGACGGGATGAACGGGGTATGTAGCTGCAGAGGATAGTCCACATAAACTGGGTAAAGAAACGGGGGCAGGTTCAGCTTCTCTTTAAACAAAGTTAATAGTCACAGGTTACCCTGCTCACTGAGGAACTTAGCTTTCAAAGCCTCCCGGATGCACAGCGCGTCCCGCTGGGCTCTTCTAATCACACGGCTGTCTGGCTGGGCGTAATTAGCAGCCAGGCTATTTGCCTCAACCTCCCACCCCGCCATAAAGGTCTCCCCCTTGCTCTCACAGAGATTGTGGAGCACACAGCAAGCTGCAATAACAATGGGGATATTGGTTTCGCTGAGATCACAGCGAGTCAGTAAGCTTCTTCATCTCCCCTTGAGACGTCCAAAAGCACACTCCACCACCATTCTGCACTTGCTGAGACGGTAGTTGAAGAGATCTTTTTCAGTGTCCAGGGCGCCTGTATAGGGCTTCATGAGCCAGGGCAGTAGCGGGTAGGCTGGGTCCCCGAGGATCACTATAGGCATCTCCACATCCCCAACAGTTATTTTGTGGTCC
>NW_020683099.1:0-1602 GCF_002925995.2 Terrapene triunguis
CTTCTGTTAGTCTTAAAGGTGCCACAGGACCCTCTGTTGCAATGTACTGCTTGTGTCACTTGTGTTTTTATATGGAGCTCTACTTCTCCCTTCTGCAAGTCCCCTCCCAATGGAGCTATCCTGCAGGACCTAGGTTCCCTAGGGCTGGGTTATTCCAGCCCCAGAACCGGATGAATGAACACACATACACACACACACACATTAACAGAGCAAGTCTGAGTGGACCGGGTCAATCAGCACTGTCAAGCTGATCCCTTATATGTCTCTGGACTCACTGGGCTGGATGAAGCAGCACTTTCAAGCTGCCTCTCCTTATATGCCCCTGGGCTCCATGGACTGGGTCAAGCAGCACTTTCAAGCTGTTACCCTTATGCGTCCCAGATTCAGCACGTCCCTATCTCCACTGTCACATCACAATTGTACTGGCAGTAACCTACTTGATGAGCAAACCCCACAGTATTTTGAGCGCTGCAGGGAGCTTTAGCTTAGGTAAAAGAAGCGTTGCTGTAGAGTGAATGGAGGAAGCTAAAAACACAAAAGAGTAAAGTTCAGCAAGAGAGAGAAAAGCAACCAAGTTAACCATAAAAGTTATTTATTGAATAATAGTGATAACTACACAAGGAGGGCTAAACCAACATAACATACATTATTAAAGGTTAATACCTAAGGTAGAAAGGAAAACAGAGACAGAGAAAGAGGGGGGATCTCACCCACTCCATGAGGCTTGAACTGGTCGGGGTTCCCAGGTGATGGTGGTAGCGGAGGGTCCTGAGTGCTGGAGACAGGCAGAGGCCCCAGCACAATCAATCAGGAGAAGATGGAGTTCCAGTGGAACTGATGCATAGTTTGGATCTAAGCATCAGAACACTGACTGGAGGGTGAGTAGGGATTTTTGTAGAGAAAATACAATTGTTCAAGGGAGAACAATAGATTTGTTTATAGGTAAGCTGATGACTCAAAGGTTTTCTTTAGACTAGACAATAGGAGCTGATCACTCTTGGCTATGGGTGGTGTTTTCTTCCAGGGAGCTCACAATGCAACTAGGCTACTTCAGTATTTGGATATCAATTAAGGATTCATTACTAGAATTGGTCTGATAATTGCTGAGCTGGGTGTGTGCAGGCATAGGTTCATTAGCATCTGGAGCAGAGATTCCCATGATGCAGTGCTTCCCTGCTTTTTCTGGTCCCAGAATTCAGTGTCGTTCTCTGTTCTCCATTCTGTATGCAATTGAGATGTCTCCCTGACCCATCTTTCATGCAGACGAGGCTAGGGGAGTTGTCTCTGTTCTTCATTCTGTATGCTAATGGAGATGTCTTAATCTTGTCACCCTTGTCAGGAGGGGTCTAGGTGTGTCTCCCAACGCCCTTAACTGCTCTCTGCAAGTTTTTTCCTCTGATGGGTTTTGGTTTAAGCAGAGGCTGGGGGGGTGAGTGTCTTTCATGAGTCAGGCTGGATACTGCACCCTGGTTCCCCAAGAACACAGAGGTGTCTGGTATCAGGTTGCAACATAACATTGCTTTATTTCTGAGGCTACGTCTTCACTACAGGGGGGGGGGTGTCGATTTAAGATACGCAAATTCAGCTACGCGAATAGCGTAG
>NW_020683100.1:0-1203 GCF_002925995.2 Terrapene triunguis
TTAGATAAATTCATGGAGGATAGGTCTGCCGATGGCTATTAGCCAAGATGGTCAGGGATGCAACCCCTCAGCCCTTAGGTGTTCCTAAACCCCTGACTGCCAGAAGTTGGGACTGGATGACGGGGGATGGATCACTAGATAATTGCCCTTTTCTGTCCATTTTCTCTGAAGCATCTGGCCCCAGGCACTGTCCGAGACAGGATACTGGGCTAGATGGACCACTGACTGGAGCCAGTATGGCCGTTCTTATGACGCACATGATCCAGTGCTTAGGAATAACTCTGCCATAACAGACTCAGCCTGGGCATCTCGCGGTCACGAGTGTGACCCTCCACTCTAATCTGTGGCCTGCACAGCCTGAGAATTAATGAGTGACCCTAAAATGTAAGGGGTGGACTACTAGCGACCCTAGGATAACAAATCTAGTCTGCAGAACCCAGAGCCCACCAGCAACCCCTTTCGTAAAACTGGGCCCCTCCGAATCCCAGCAATGATAAACATGGAACCCATCAGCAACCCTACAATAACAAACCTAGTGCGCAGGGCCTGTGACCCATAAGTGATCCTCCTATAGCAAACCCAGCTCACGTGGCCCTGGGTTTAGGGTGACCAGATGTCCCGATTTTATAGGGACAGTCCTGATTTTGGGGGCTTTTTCTTTCATAGGCATCTGTTACCCCCACACCCGCTGTCCTGATTTTTTATACTTGCTGGCTGGTCACCCTACCTGGGGGTGCAGTGACCCCTACAACACCAAAGGCGGGGCCCACTGGTAACGCTACCGCAACAACTTGGCACGTCAGGGCCGGGGTCCACGGGCGACCCTACAATAACAAGCGCAGTGCACTAACCCGGGGCAGCCAGGGACCCTACAAAAACAAGAAACCCCTCCGCCCGCAGCCCTACGACAACCAGCCCCGCGTCCACAGGCGACCCTACAATAACAAGCCCGGCCCGGGGCTTGGCCGGAACGCTGGTGCCGGCTGCGGTTTCCCGGGGGCCCCGCTGCGCGCGGCTGGTCCCTTCCCGTGCGCTCCGGCCCGACACGCAGCGTCCTGGGCTGCCGCCCCGCTGGCGTGCGAGGGAGCCGGGAGCCGCCGCGCCCAGCCCCGCCTCGGCCGGCGAGTGAGCGCGGAGCGGCCCGGCAGGTCAGAGCGGGGGGGCCCTGGCGGGAGGGGCCCGGTTCCGGGGGGACACTCGGCT
>NW_020683101.1:0-1408 GCF_002925995.2 Terrapene triunguis
GGGGAGTGTCCGGTAGCCGCTGGAGGACAGGGGAGCCGTCTCGTGGCGGCTGGAGCTGCTGGTGAGCAGGGGGCGTGTCCAGGGATCGCAAAAGAACAGGGGAGACGTCTCAAGGCGGCTGGGGGGTAGCGTAGAGTTCCTGTGGTGACTGGGGAGTATGGGGGGGAGTGTTCGACGGGTGCAGCTGCTGCGGGGTGGTGTGGGGGTCTCTTGTTGGCTGGGACAGCAGGAACGTGGAGGGGGTCCCTGGCTGCTGGGGCAGTAGCGGGGTGGTTGAGGGGTCCCCCGGTGGCTGAAGCAGCTGGTGAACCGCGTAGGGATCGTTCGGCAGCTGGAGTGTCGGGTGGTGGATGGGCAATTCTCTTGGGCTCTGTGGCAGCTGGCTGGTGGCGGGCCAGGGTCCCGTCCATTGGAGCGCATCATGGAGTTCCTCGGGTATTGTGCGCAGTGGTGGCTGGAGCACAGGGTGGGAAGCCCCGGGCCGCTCGGGCGGTGGCAGCCGGGGCAGGTGGTGGGGGTCCCGTGGCTGCATAGGCGGTAGCGGCGCGGTGCAGGAGACCCCCAGGGACTCAGGCAGCGATGGCTGGGGCAGGCGGTGTGGCTCCCCATGGCGCTCGGGCAGCAGCGGCGGGGGAGCGGGGCTGGGGTCGCCCAGCATCACGGGTGGCGGCAGCGGCTGGAGCACGCCGCGGGGCTCCCCAGACTGCTCGGGAAGCGGCAGCCGGGGAGTGGTGCAGGGGTCCCATGGTGGCCCGAGCAGCAGCAGCTCGGGCCATGGCGGCCAAGGAGTGGGGCATAGGTCTCCCAGCGGTCCCGGCAGCGGCGGCCAGAGCGTGCCACGTGGCTCTCCGGGCTGCCCAGGGGGCAGCGGCCAGGGCGCGGGGCAGGGGTCCCCCGGCATCCCAGGCGGCGGCGGTGGCTGGAGAACGCCGCAGGGTTCCCCGGTCTGCTCGAGCAGTGGCAGCCAAGGAGCAGGGCAGGGGTCCCCGGGCTGCTCAGGTAGCGGCTGCCGGGGAGCGGGGTTGAGGTCACTCGGCGTCCAGGGCGGCGGCGGCGGTTGGAGCATGCCGCCGGGGTCCCCAGTCTGCACATGGGGCAGCGGCTGGAACGTGGGGCAGGGGTCCCCCGGCGGCATGGGCGGTGGGGGGGGGCTGTGGGAGAGTCCCCATATGCGGGTAGGTCCTGGGGCTCCGTAGGGCACTTACCCGGCATCCGGAGCAACAGCTGGGTGACGGAGGGTTTCCCAGGCGGCTGGGACCCGAGGAAGCAGTCCCCTGGCGGGAGGAACAGCAGCTGGGCAGCAGGGTTCTCTGGCGGCAGGGGCGCGGGGGGGCCATCTCTCAGCGGCTGCAGCTGTAGGCGAGCGGTCCGCGATAGGCGCGTGGTGTGGCGGGCTCCCTGCAGCTGG
>NW_020683102.1:0-1155 GCF_002925995.2 Terrapene triunguis
TCTCAGCTGGCCAGGCCCAGGGCTCCTCTCCGCCCCCTGCCCCCCCCGCCACTGCTCGCTCCTGTCCGCCGCGGGTGGTGAACGCTATACGGGTGAGGCTCTCGGGCACTAGCTCTCCTAGCTCAGGACATGGGGCTCCTTCCTCTGCCCAGTCTCTCCGAACGACCTGTGTCTTGTGGACATGAGCCTGCTCCTGTCGCCAGGTGGCTGACAAAGGAGTCTCCTGCCTGGGGAGGCTCTGGCATTGTGATGCAGGCACAGTGTAGCAGGCAGTTAACACTAGGGCAGTAGTTCTTCCTTCCCAGAAACAGGAAGTACATGCTTGCAAAAGGGGACAGCCCCCCCAGCCCCCCAGTGCAGCGCAAGGTCGGTGTATCTCAGCAGGGAGCAGCAGGAACTCCTAACCCTACATGGGCTGGGATTGATACCTGGCTGGCCTGGGCCCCTAGAGGTGTGAGAGCCACGTGAAGATTTGTTTGTGGCTTTTCCCCTTCAGGGGGCCTAAGGAGCTTTTTCTCCCAGAGCTGCATGGGAGGAAGTGAAGGCTCAGCCCTGAGCTGGAGGCTGGCAGCGATATTCTGTTCAGGGCTGGTGGGGGGAAGATCCCCGTGGTGAGGCTTAGAGGCTCTCTGCTGCAATCGGGCCTGTGAGATATTAGTCTTGCAGTATTTGTTCAGTGCTGATGGATTGGCTGTAGGAGCTGTGTTTGGGGAGTCCCCACAGAACTGCCCGGCGGAAAGAGGGGGCTGTTCAGTTCTGCTGACTTTGCAGCTGGACGCAGCCTTTTGGGTCCTAGTGCTGGTGGTGCTCCCCGTCTGTGTGCTGGGAGGGGCCATCCTGTTCTCTGTACAGCAGGGAGTGCATGTGCTGGGGCGGGGGGGGCGGGACTGGGGGAAATAAGCAGTAGGGAAGGAAGGGGGTGGGATGGGGAGGAGATGGGCAGTGGGGAAGGGGCATGGGATGGGGAAGAGAAGGGGATGAGGGATGCGGGGACAGGGGAGAACCGGGAGCCCGGCATGCAGCATCCCCTTGGCAGCAGCTGAGGCTCGCCCGTTAAGCAGCCCCATAGAACCCTCCCCCTGACTAGCCCCACCTGCCCTGCATCTGTACAGAGCCCCAGCCGGTTTCACTTGGACCCCCACCCCAATGAGCCCC
>NW_020683103.1:0-1240 GCF_002925995.2 Terrapene triunguis
CCCCCCCCCCCGTTGGCACCCTCCTCCTCAGCCTGCAGCCTAGCGGGGAGGAGTGGTTGCTTTTTCCTTGCTTCCCCGTCCCCCACCCCAGGGGTGCCCTCCTCCCCTCTCTGTAGTCTCATAGGGGGGAGTGGTTACCCCCCTCTCGTTCTTTCCCATTTTCCCTGCTGGTTGCAATGGCGGGGGACTCTGCTCCTGCCCCCACCCCCGCCACTGGCCCTGCTCCCGCCATTGCCCATGCTCTTGCCCCTACCCCACTTTCTTCCTCTGCCCTGTTGCCCCCGCCCGCCCCAGTGGCCAGCCCTTCGGCTGGCCCTGCCCTGGACACCGCCGCTGCCACGGCTGCCCCTTCCACCAGCAGGAAGGGCCAAGGGAGAAAGAAGGGCAAAGGCCCCGCCCGTGGAACCAAGCCTCCTGCGGGCGGGGCCGCAATCCCCGCCGCGGCCCCGACTCCGGCCGCGACCCCTCCCTCTCCTGCTGTCCCTTCCATCAGCTCTGGAAGCGCTCCATCTCGGACCCCCAGAGCGTACGCCCAGGTGGCTGCCGCCACCCTGCGCGCCACCGCACCATCCGCCCCGACCGCCGCCTCTGGACCCGTCCCCGGTGGCCTGGGCCCCTTCCCCTCGCTAACTAGGAGGCATGGAGTCCGTTGCCACCTGGTGCCTGCCTCGCCCCACATTGAGACCTACGTGCGGGCGTTGGCGCGGGTGGTGGGGCCCTCAGCCATCGTGGCGGCCTCCAAAATGTATGGGAAGGCCGTGTTCTTCCTGGCGTCGGAGGCCGCCGCGCAGGAGGCGGTGGAAATTGGCCTGACGGTAGGGGGCGTGTTTGTTCCTTTGGAACCCTTGGAGGATCTAGGCGTACGGGTGGTCTTGACCTCCGTCCCGCCCTACCTCCCCAACGCCGCCCTGTTGCCGGCCCTCTCCGCCCTGGGGAAGCCTATTTCAGTTATAAGCCCTCTTTCGTTGGGCTGTAAGGACCCCGTCCTCCGTCACATCCTGTCTTTCCGCCGGCAGGTCCAGCTCCAACTGCCGCCGGCGGCGGGTGTCGGAACGGCGCTCGAGGGGTCCTTCCTGGTGCCCCACCACGGGGCCCGCTACCGGGTCCATTATTCGACGGGGGAGGCCCGGTGCTTTCTTTGCCGAGCGCCGGGGCATGTCCGGAGGGACTGTCCCCTGGCCCGGCTTGGAGGGGCGTCCGGGACCCCCGAGGCCCGGGAGAGTGCCGGCCCTGTCATCGC
>NW_020683104.1:0-2239 GCF_002925995.2 Terrapene triunguis
GGGCCCCTGCTGTGTCCTCCCGA
Organism: Terrapene triunguis; assembly: GCF_002925995.2. Taxonomy (NCBI): domain Eukaryota; kingdom Metazoa; phylum Chordata; order Testudines; family Emydidae; genus Terrapene; species Terrapene triunguis. Next base: position 24 of record NW_020683104.1, read on the forward strand.
AGCCTGGGGACTCTGCCGCACCCCGGGGCTGAGTGTGACGCCCCCTCTCCCGCAGGCCCGGCATGGCGCTCTTTGGGCAGCTCCTGGAGCCCCACGGCTACCTGCAGTCTCTGCGCTCGCTGGTGCTGGGCGTGGTGGCGCAGCTGCAGGGCACGGCCACGCCCGAGGAGCTGGAGTTCGTGCGGCGGGAGCTGGAGCTGCTGGACCGGGAGCTGGCGGGGAGCCCGGGGCTGCTGGATGACGCGGAGGTGGGGCGCTACGAGGACTGCGTGGCGGCCGTGTACGGGCAGCTGGGGGCGGCCGTGCGGGCGGGCACTGCCCACGCCCCCCGCGAGAAGGAGCTCTTCCTGCAGAGCTGCGCCCAGTACGAGCTGGAGCGGCAGCTGCTGGGGCTGTGCCGGCGGGCGCAGGGCGTCTCCGTGCTGACCGGGCGGCCGGCGCTGCTGGAGCAGGCGGTCCAGGCCCACCGGCCCCGCCGCTGGCAGATGGCTCAGTTCTGCCAGAAACTCAACCTGGTGGTGGGCGCGGGGCTGCTGTGCCTGCTGTGCCAGGCCGGGCTGACGGGGCGGGACGGGGCCCTGCTGCTGGGCCGCTGGGCCGGCCGCATGGGGGCGCTGCACCAGCGCATGAAGGAGGCCGTGGGCCAGTGCGCCGCCTACTTCCAGGGGCAGGCGCAGGAGGACCTGGCCGGCGTCCTGGCCCAGGCCCCGCTGCCTGGCCCCGCCGAGGTGGCCGCCAGGGTCCTCAAGAAGCTGGAGAAGAACTACGACTGGCTGCGCTGGGCGGTGATGGCGTGGGGCGGGGAGCCGCAGCCCGGCCCGGACGGGGAGCCGCAGCCCGGCCCCGACGGGGACCAGGTGCTAGCCCAGGGCAACTACATCACGAGCCAGGCGGCCTGCGGGCTCAAGGTGGTAGCCTGCTACAGTGAGAGCCCCTCCTCGCTGGACAAGGGCCGCACCCACCAGCTGATCGGGGATCTGGAGTGGAAGCTGCCCAACCCGCCGCCCGAGGTCTATGCCAGCCTGGAGGCCGAGCCAGCCCGGGCCCGTGGCTACCTAGCCCAGCGCATGCTGCAGAAGCTGGGTGAGGGGCTGGGGCCTGGCGTCACCGTCCACGTGGTACCTGGCAAGCTGGAGATGAGGAGCAACTTCCCGCCGGCCGCCTGCCTGCTGCATGAATACCGACACCGCCTGGCCTCCGGCACCGTCTGCATCTTCGGCTGAGCCGGCACGGCCAGCGGGGCCGGGGCTGTTCTGGGGGCCCCTCCCGCCCGGCTGGCCTGAGCCAATAAAGCTTCATGCTACTAAATGCTGCCTCTGTCGGTCGTGCATCACCCGCCCACATCCCCCTTGGGAACGTCCCCACGTGGGCACCTCTCCGAGCCGCACACTCCCCACTCCTAGCCAGCCAGTGCTACCCCCAACCTTCAAACAGGCCCTTGGGGGGCCCCCATAGGTGGGCCAGAGCTCCAAGGGGTCCCGCTCTCCCTTCAGGACTTCACCTGGCACACAGCCAGCCTGGGCATCTCGCTGCCAGGGGCTGCTGGGAAGGGCAAAAGTATAACAGGGTCAAACAAGAACTAGATACATTCATGGAGGATAGTGTCACGGACTCACAGATCGTGCCCGCTCTTGGCCCCGTGCGGTCCGTGGGGAGTGCCCCTTTTCAGTGCGACAGCCCTTCTCGGGGGTCCACTCTCTCCTGGGGTCAGACCCCTCCACCTCCTGGAGCCGCACCTCTCTGAGCCTTACCACGCCTGTCTCTGCCGGGGGCCCCCTCAGGGAGTCCCCTCGCTCTGGACCCCCAGGGCCTCCACCCCCGAAGGGGTTGATGCAACGCTGTTCCCTAGACCGGAGTGACTCTCAGCCAGCGTAACACAGGAGAGTTTATTGAGAGTTGAACACAGCACAGGAAACTCTCCAGACCTCAGGCCTGGCCTCCCTCAGCCCAGCACATCCCAGTCTCTCTGCATCCAGGTGGGCTCTGCCTGCTCCCCCTCTCCTGCTCCCCCCGAGCCCCCCTGCTTCCCAGCTGGGCATCTGAGATCCCCGGCCCCAAGCCCCACCTCTGTCCATTGTCTTCTCTCCAGGTAAACAGGGTCGTAAACCGGGGCCTCCTCTCCTCGCTTCTGTCCTCTGGCTGGAACCGGCTGGTTAGGTCACTGGGTCCTCACTCTGCAGCCCATTGTCCTCCCACTGGCCAGAACCGGCTGCGTC
>NW_020683105.1:0-1573 GCF_002925995.2 Terrapene triunguis
ATGGGTTGAGATCGCAATGCCCGGATGATGCAAAGCAGTCCCGCGAGGGGTTCTGGGTACATTGCGTCAGGCCCCTCCCCCGCCGTCACAGCAACGGCAGACAATAGATTCGCGCCTTTTTACCTGGGTTACCTGTGCAGACAACATACCACGCCAAGCATTGAGCCCGCTCAGCTCAGCTCACCGTCACCATATCTCTTCCGGGCGCCGGCAAACGTGGGACTGCATTGCTAAACAGCAGCAGCAGCTTACTGCCTTTTGGCGGTAGACGGTGCAGCATGACTGGTAGCCTTCATTGGCGATCTGGGTGCAGGCAGCCGTGGGGCTGGCAGCCGTGGTGCTGCATTGCACCAGCCCCTTGCCTTTTGGTAGAAGATGGTTTATTACGACTGGTATCCGTCGTCATCGTACTGCAGCGGCTGTCAATCATGGGCACCCGGGCAGACAATGATGGTTATCAGTCGTAGTATGCTATTTTCTGCCAAGTGCCCAGTATTGTCTGCTAAGCACCCAGAAGAGGCCGATGGCGATCTGGGTGCTGGCAGACATGGGGCTGGCAGACGTGGGGCTAGATTGCTACACAGCAGCAACCCCTTGCCTTTTGGGCAGTAGATAGCATATTACGATTGGTATCCATCATTGTCATATTGCAGTGGGTATCAGATGGTGCAATAGACCTGAAGGCTTACTGCCAAGTGCCCAGTATTTGCTGCCAAGCACCCAGAAAATGCCGAGGGCTATCAGTCATGCTGCACCGTCGTCTTAAGATGTAAAAAATAGATTTATTCTGCATTCATTTGCTTCCCCCCTCCCTCCTGCTAAACCCAGGCTTTTGAGTTCAGTCTTTGCGGGGGGGCATTCTGTGTGACAGTTGTTTGTGTTTCTCCCTGATGCAAAGCTACCTTTCTTGATTTTAATTCCCTGTACCTGTACGCCATGTCGTCACTCACCCCTCCCTCTCTCCCTCCCTCCCTTCTTCCCCTGGTCCGTCAGATACTACTTTCGCGCCTTTTTTCAGACCAGACGCCATAGCTAGCACTGGGATCATGGAGCCCGCTCAGATCACCGCGGCAATTATGAGCACTATGAACACCACGCGCATTGTCCTGGAAAACATGCAGAGCCTCCTGGACATGCCAAAGCCAAACCAGGACCAGCTGAGGAGGAGGCGATTGCAGCGCGGCGACGATAGTGATGAGGAAATTGACATGGACCTCTCACAAGGCACAGGCCCCAGCAATGTGGAAATCCTGGTGTTACTGGGGCAGGTTCATGCCATGGACCGCTGATTCTGGGCCCGGGAAACAAGCACAGAGTGGTGGGACCGCATCGTGTTGCAGGTCTGGGACGATGCCCAGTGGCTGCGAAACTTTCGCATGCGTAAGGGCACTTTCATGGAACTTTGTGACTTGCTTTCCCCTGCCCTGAAGCGCCAGAATACCAGGATGAGAGCAGCCCTCACAGTGGAGAAGCGAGTGGCGATAGCCCTGTGGAAGCTTGCAACGCCAGACAGCTACCGGTCAGTCGGGAATCAATTTGGAGTGGGCAAATCTACTGTGGGGGCTGCTGTGAT
>NW_020683106.1:0-2199 GCF_002925995.2 Terrapene triunguis
TGTCATGTGGTGACATCACAAGAGCAGAGGGTGTGAGAACTGCAGCATTTAGAGTCAGATTGCTTCAAATGCTGCATTCGTCGGCTGGCATTTAACAGCAACGCTTAGCTAACAGAATGGAGAAAGGAATTCTCTGCTAAAGATTCAACCTGCCCCTTTGGCCAACTCCACCCCTTCCCTGCACAGAGTGTGCTCAGAACAACACTCCCCCCCACACACACACACACAAGCCCACAGCTGGGCGCCCAGCACAAAGCAAGGGAGGGGGTTGTTTGGCTTGTTTTATTTTTACTTTGCAAAAGGTTTTTTCAAAAGCATTTTCTGCCCCTGTTTCCTATGGTAAGGAAGCAAATGGTTGTGGGGAAAGGAACCTGAGAGTGGTGGAGCCAGGGCAGTGGGGGGAAGTTGCCGGAGGCTGAAGAGGGCAACGGGGGGCTGAAGGTGACCAGGTGCGGTGCGGGGAAGGGAACAGTTTGGGGAGGCTGAACAGGGCGATGGGGGGCAGTTGGAGGAGGCTGAAGGGGGAGATGGGGGAAGGGGACATTTGGGGGGAGACTGAAGGGGGCAATGGGTTGAAGGAGGCTGGGGCAGAGTGGCAGTTGTGGGGGCTGCTCATCCCCATGGGAGGGGAGGAGGAAGAGGAGCTGCCCTTGTATCAGAAGCTGTTTCCTATTAGAACTTGCAACTTCACTGATCCTGAGCAGGGTCCTGTGGTCAAAGGGGAACTAGATGGGTTCATGGAGGACAGGTCCATCAATGGCTGTTAGCCGGGATGGGCAGGGATGTGTCCCTAGCCTCTGTCTGTCAGAAGCTGGGAATTGGGCAACAGGGGATGGGTCACTGGATGATTCCTGTCTGTTCATTCCCTCTGGGGCACCTGGCACTGGCCACTGTTGGCAGACAGGACACTGGGCTAGATGGACCTTTGGTCTGACCCAGTCTGGCCGTCCTTATCTTCTAATGTACTTCTCACATGCTCAGTAACATCTGCAAGTTGCGGCCCTCACGCGCCATCAGAATCTGCTCCCTGCAATCAAAGGCAGGGAATATCCCCCTGAAGGGGGGAAATCGGAGGGGAGGGATGGGCAGAGGGACAAAACTGGGACAGGATCAGGGGTTCAGACTGGGGTGGGGGGCGGCCTGCCCTGCCAGGTAGGTGCAGAAGGGAAAACCCCCAGATAGAGGGAGGCAGAGGGGATAAAAGTTACCACGGGTGGGTGAGCCGTCAGCAGCAGTTCCAAACTAGGGTGTGGTGGAGGGTAGAAGGACTTGTGTTCCTCACTGGATGGTCCAGCTCAGCACCCCCTCCCCAGGGCTGTGGTGTTAAAGGCCCCGGGTGGCCCAGTGCCCAGCTCTGCTCTAGCTGAAATGGTGACTGAGCTGCCAAGGGAGACCTGATCCAGGGAAATAGTTTAAACCTCCCCCCTCCTCCCATCATAAAACAAACTGATGATCATCAGTTCATCACTTCACCACTGAACTGCCCAGTGCCTGGCTTGGAGATGGGGGCAGGAGGAGAGAGACAAGAGTGAGATTTCAGCATCTCCAGGTAGGTCCCACGGCTCCAGTAGCCCCAACAAACACTGTGGGGTTTTAATTCATAGCTGTTGTTGGTCTTGGGGAGATCTTGGTGCACCAGCGGGGGAGGGTGTCTGACGGGGTTGGTGGTCTGTCTCGGGGTGGGGAGGTGGCACAGCTGGGAGGTGGAGGGGTCTGTGTGGTGTGGGAGGGTAGGGGATGGATCGGTGCTGTGGGAGAGGAGAGGGGGGTTGTTGGCAGGGGGCGATTGAGTTGTACGGATGGGGCCTGGGTCTGGGAGGGGCCTGGGGGAGGGAGAGGCTATAGGGGACTTGGATCGGGGGCTTGGGTCAATGGCATGGCTGTGGCTGTTGGGCTGGGAGGTAGTGAGGGGCAGCAGCATGGCTGCCCCCAGGGGGACACAGCATGGCTGTGGGGGGCTGTGGGGGAGGGGCTGTCGGGTGACACAGCTGGGTGGGGGGGCTGCACCCTGGCTTGGGGCGAGGAGGACAGTCGGTGGGGGATTGTGGAGTGGTGGGCCACACTGGGGCCTGGGGGCTTGTGGGGGGAAGCCCCATGGGCCTGTGGGTGGGGTAGTGGGGTGGCACCAGACCACGGTTGTTGGTCAGCCTTAGGGCATCTCTGGCTGTGTGCACCAGCGGGGGACGGGGGGTCTGTCAC
>NW_020683107.1:0-4453 GCF_002925995.2 Terrapene triunguis
TTGCCGCGATGGGATTTCCAAACTGCGGAGGGGCTATCGATGGGACTCACATCCCTATCCTGGGACCGGACCACCAGGCCAGCCAGTACATCAATAGAAAGGGCTACTTTTCAATGGTGCTGCAAGCACTGGTGGACCATCGGGGACGGTTTACAAACATCTACGTCGGATGGCCGGGCAAGGTTCATGACGCTCGCGTGTTCAGGAACTCTGGTCTGTTTAGACGGCTGCAGGAAGGTATTTACTTCCCAGACCACAAAATAACTCTTGGGGATGTGGAGATGCCTACAGTCATCCTCGGGGACCCAGCCTACCCGCTAATGCCCTGGCTCATGAAGCCCTATACTGGCGCCCTGGACACAGAAAAAGAACTGTTCAACTACCGTCTCAGCAAGTGCAGAATGGTGGTGGAGTGTGCTTTTGGCCGTCTCAAAGGGAGATGGAGAAGCTTACTCACTCGCTGTGATCTCAGTGAAACCAATATCCCCATCGTTATTGCAGCTTGCTGTGTGCTCCACAATCTGTGTGAGAGCAAGGGGGAGACCTTTATGGCGGGGTGGGAGCTAGAGGCAAATAGCCTGGCTGCTGATTACGTCCAGCCAGACAGCCGGGCCATTAGAAGATCCCAGCGGGACGCCCTGTGCATCCGGGAGGCTTTGAAAGCTAGGTTCCTGAGTGAGCAGGGCAACCAGTGACTTTTCAGTTTGTGGACAGAAAAGCTGAACCTGCCCCCGTTTCTTTACCCAGTTCATTTGGACTATCCTCTCCAGTTACATACCCCCTTCACCCCCTTCCCCTTCCCAAAAAATAAAATCATTTCTATTTTGTTAATTAACACCGTTGTCTGTATTGCTGTTTTCGCGGGAATATTTTAAACCGGGGACGCAGACTGTGGCGGGGGGCGGGTTTAGTGTTCTGATGCAAATGATGCTTCTAAACTCCCGGAATGACAGGCTCCGCACTGGTGGACTGGTTATTTCAATGGAGCCTGCCAGCACTCCTGGGGGGGACTGTGTGTATGTGTCGGCTATGTGACTTTCTGGCAGGGGGTGTAGGGTTACAGATCCCCTGCTGCGTGGATCTGTGAGCCAGGATAAGGACCGCTGCATAAGATCTGTAACTGCCCTCCCCCGCCACAAAGTCACAGAGCAACCCCCCCCCCCAGAACATGAAAAACACCTCCCAGACTGACCAGGGTAACCAGTGACTGCACTGTGTATGTGTCCTGATGCTGGACCTGACACCGCCTCTGTACCCTGCTAAAGGTCACTGTCCTGTCCAATTACCAAGCCCCTTCCCCCCTCCAGACAGACTCTCCCTCAAAAGAACCTGACTGAAACAGCAATGAACAGAAACAAACATTTTATTGCGAACCAGACATGAAACGTGGGGGGGTGAAACTTGGACGGGGGCTTGTGTGAGGTGGGTAGGAAAGGACTTATGAAATTTTGGGGAATGTCAGCCTTCTAGTGCTAGAGCAGTCTGCAGGGGTTGACTGAAAGTTTTAACGTCCCTTGCCGCCCCTCCTTCTTTGGACTTTAGGTGAGGGTGGTGTGGGACTTGGTGGCGGGTGAGGGCGGTTACAGATAGACTGCAGCGGGGCTCTGTCCTCCTGCCTCCGGTCCTGCAGAACATCCACAAGGCGCCGGAGCGTGTCCGTTTGCTCCCTCATTAGTCCAAGCAGCTTTTCAGTAGCCTGTTGGTCCTCCTGACGCCACCTCTCCTCCCGTTCCATGACTGCTCGGTGCATTTGGGACAAGTTCTCCCTCCACTGTGTCTGCTGGGCTGCCTGGGCTCGGGAGCAGCCCATTAGTTCTGAGAACATGTCTTCACGCGTCTTCTTCTTCCTCCGCCTAATCTGCGCTAGCCTCTGGGAGTGTGCTGACAGGCTGGGTTGGGAGACAGTCGCAGATGTGTCTGTGTGAATTGTAAAAAGGGAGTGAATTCCTGAGACAGATAAATGAAATTGTATACAAAGAACCTAGTCTTTCTCTGTGAACAAGACCATGCACTGCACCTCTCACATGCGCACTCAGGACAAGGTCGAATTTTCGGCCGTCGCCTTCAGTGCCTGTGGACTTGCGGTGGTCTTGGAGTGATCAGAGAACTGTGGCTGGAGACCTGAACTTCTGGAGCGGGCAATAATGGTAAGCCGTAGACTTGTGGCTGCTTAAAACTCCAGCAGTAGCACTGGCCTCCTTTCACATTGAAAGCAATGCCAGTCTCTGCTGCCAGCAATCAGGACAGCATCAACTCTGCCCCTGTCCCACCCCCTCGCGGCTGTCCCAGGGAAAGATCCCTGTATGCTGCCCCTCTCCCTCCACCGCGTGGCTGTAAAGCAGTCCCAATACTAACATTCCCCTCCCTAATTCAAAGCAGGGCGTCATGAGCGACATCACCCTCCTGAGGATCCCGGACACCCAGAAAGAACGCATGCTGCGGGAAAGCATGCAGAAACCGGGGCCGTATGCCGCCATGCTATGTCGGGCCATGATCCCCGAGTACTTGATTGTGGCGTGGAGGGGACATGTCTGCTACCACGGAGGGCCCACTAAGATCGCCCTACCCCGGAACCTCATAAACAGGCTTGAGATCTACCTCCACGAGACCTACGAGGAGTTCTCCTACGAGGATTTCTCGTCAATCCCCGGCCACATTGACCGGATTTTCGCCTAGGTGCACTGGGACTATGGAGTGGAGCGTCTTGGGCCTCGGAATCATGTAGTAACGGACATTGTGAAAATTTTTTAAAATACTTGGGACTAAATTGAGAAGAGCCTAAGACAGAGAAATCATGAAAACCCATTTGTTACCTTTGTAAATATTCCTGTTTTGTACCTGATTATTTTTTACTAGTTTACAGCACTTTTATAAATATACATTGTTAATAGTATAAATATTACCGTTCTGTTTTAAATAAATGTTTACATGTTTACAGCACTTACTGCTTGATCCTTCCCCTGATTCTGTGTCCGGGGTAAGGGATGGGGACGGTTGGTACGGGATCTCGGTAAGGGTGATGAAGAGCTCCTGGCTGTCGGGGAAATCAGCGGTGCCAGCGCTGTCGACTGCCTCGTCCTCCTCATCTCCTTCTTCATCTTCCCCGTCCGCTAACATGTCCGACGAGGACCCGGCCGCGGACAATATCCCATCCTCGGAGTCCACGGTCAGGGGTGGGGTAGTGGTGGCGGCCGCTCCCAGGATGGAATGCAGTGCCTCGTAGAAACGGGATGTGTGGGGCTGGGATCCGGATCGTCCGTTAGCCTCTTTGGTTTTTTGGTAGCCTTGTCTCAGCTCCTTGATTTTCACGCGGCACTGCGTTGCATCCCGGCTGTAGCCTCTCTCTGCCATGGCTTTGGAGATCTTCTCGTAGATCTTAGCATTCCTTCTTTTGGAGCGCAGCTCGGAAAGCACGGACTCATCGCCCCACACTGCGATGAGATCCAAGACTTCCCGATCAGTCCATGCTGGGGCCCTCTTTCTATTAGATTGCACGGCCATCTCTGCTGGAGAGCTCTGCATCGTTGCCACTGCTGCTGAGCTCACCTCGATGTCCAAACAGGAACTGAGATTCAAACTGCCCAGACAGGAAAATGAATTCAAATTTTCCCGGGGGTGTGGCTGGTCAGAGCATCCGAGCTCGGACTGCTGTCCAGAGCGTCAACAGAGTGGTGCACTGTGGGATAGCTCCCGGAGCTATTAGCGTCGATTTCCATCCACACCTAGCCTAATTCGATATGGCCATTTCGAATTTAGCGCTACTCCTCTCGTTGGGGAGGATTACAGAAATCGATTTAAAGAGAGCTCTATGTCGAACTAAATGGCTTCCTGGTGTGGACGGGTGCAGGGTTAATTCGATATAACGGCGCTAAATTCGACATAAAAGCCTAGTGTAGACCAGGCCTAAGACACCCCATTTGACCCCCTTTATACAAGATTTTGGTGCCACTACAGGACCTTGGTTGCAACAATGATCTATATGGTCCCAGATTATATCAATAACGTCACAGGCAGTAAACCCATTTTTCTGTCCTAGATTTGAAGGATGCTTTCTTCACAATCCCGGTCGACACCCAATCTCAGGAGATTTTCTCCTTCGAGTGGGAGGACAACAAAAGGGTTAAAAAGCAGCTTTGCTGGACCGTGCTGGCCCAGGGATTTAAAAATTCCCCCACTCTGTTCGGCCAGGCTTTGGCCAGAGACTTGGAGGAGTGGGACAATGAAGACAGAGTCCTCCTCCTGCAATATGTGGATGACTTGTTGATTGCTGCTGTGGGTCTAATCCCTTGTCTTAAAGCCACTGTAAGCCTCCTGAACTTTGTTGGACTCAGAAAATATCAAGTATCACAAAGTAAGGCTCAGATTGCTCTCCCAGAAGTACGGTATTTAGGATTTTACATCAGGCAGGGGGAACGTCAGCTTTCAAGTGAAAGAAAGGAAGCTATCTGTCAAA
>NW_020683108.1:0-2803 GCF_002925995.2 Terrapene triunguis
TGCTCTACACACACTGGCAACTGGGTTTCACTTGCAATGAAGGTTTTGTCTGTCTATTGCTCCTTTCAGTCATTGCAGTGGTGGGAACTGGGGATCTACAGAATTGTCAATGGGGAAGAACTTAGAAATTGGTCTTCTCTTGCATGGAGACAGGTTACTGGACCTAGAACCCAGGACTCCATTATCCCTCTCTAGAACTGTGAGGAAGATGGAACTTTGAGCCACGATTGAATCTTGACCCCAACATCCCAGTTTGTGCCCCACTCCTATGAGCCCCATGATGTACACCCACATGGGGCCCAGCTCAATAGCCTCACTGTATCAGGCCCTGCTGGCTGTCTTCTTCTATTCTGTGGTTCCACAATTATTAGAGCCTGAGGACCAAGGACATAAATGGTTCCCTGAGGTAAAGGGTAGGGAGGATATTTTTCAGGGGAAAAAATCCCTTATGGTCCACTCTTAGTGTTGTGGGTTAGATCTTTCTTATTATTAAACCTGAGCTACCTGGGACAAAGGCATCTGTGGGGGTAAGAGCAAACACATGTGGTTGCACCAATTAAAGGTTCCAGTTCCCTGACAGGTCGTATTCTGCTAACCCAAGCTACACAATCTAATGAAAAAGTCTGGCTCATCTCAACCCTGTTGAAAAGATAAAACAAAATAAAATATGTCCTGCTTCCAGTCCTTTGCAACAGAGGTGTTGATTCTCATAATCCGCTTCTCAGCAGAAAACGATTAGTCAGGTCTGCCTCCTGGTTTAAGACCTTCCAGAGAAATGTGTAAATCAGCCAGCAGGTCTGTTGTACACACATACAAAGATATTTTTTGACTGAAAATTGAAAACCCAGATATCAATTTATTGTTTTTGTTTTCAATGAAAAAGTTTGCTTTTCAGCAGTTTTTATCCAAAAATATTTGGGTTTCAGATGAATATTTTTGTTTTTTGCTTGCCCAAAACTGAAAAAAAAAAAAGTTTTATTGTTTTTAGTTTCTTGACAAAAAGTTGAAGTATTCCACACAAAATCCCCCATATTCCAGCTGTCATGAATGTTGATGTGTGTATGTAATAGTTATTAATTGGTATTCCAAAATGTGATTTATGTGCCAAGTTTGTTTCAGACAGTTCCAACATCCTCACCCACAGGCTACAGACAGTCACAAAACCAGTCATTGCAGGGCATTAAAGATGAATGGGTCCAAGTAGCCAAACAATGGGGCATTCAAGCTGGCGGGCATACATGGCCTGGCCAAATGCGCTGGCCAACTGGGAAAAAGTAGACTGAGACAGAAGGAAGATTTTACAGCTGTGTCCTATCTGAAAGACACCATGAGCAATGTGGTAATTGGGAACAGACATGTAGGGAGGGTGGGAGCATTCAAAACCCCCATTTTCCCCTGGGAGAGGAAAACAGAGTCATGGAGAGAAACTGAGACCAGGCTGGGTCCCAGGAGCTTCCTGGCTTTCTGAGAGCATGTGAGTTGGGTGGGGTCACTTCTTCTCTTTTAACACAAGAGGGAAACCCATCTGTCAGGGGGACTACTCACCACTGGGAGTCTCTTTGTGGCTATGTCTGGGATTAGCTCCACTCAGGTCTGACACCCCCCTTGTGACGGTTGCTCACAGCGTGTCCTCCCTCACTCTGCAGGACTCTCTCTCTCTGTGACTCAGCCCTCTGGCCAGGGCACTGCACAGTCCTTCTCTTCCAGGGTATCAACGTCCCAGTGGATCAATTGTCCCCATACTGCTCCAGACAGTCTTCTGCTCCAAGGCCAGGTCCTGTGCCACTTTCCCAGCAGTTGGTTGGGGAACTCGGGCCTGCCCACTACTCTGGGTTCCAGCCCAGGGACCCTATGGCCTGCAACTATAGTCTGCTTGCTCCCACACCCAGCAGATATTTCCCTGGACTCCTTCCTAGTCTCCTTCTCTGTCTTTTGGAGACAGCCTCTGGGTTCACCAGCTCAAACTCCCTCCTCCCAGGTCATCTGAGGGAAGGGATCAGAAGGAGACCCGGTCGACCGGAAGGCATTGATGCATTCTCCTAAGGATGGGGGTTCCATGACCACCACTCCCAAGAGGAGGAGAAGGGTGGTGATAGTTGGGGACTCCCTCCTAAGGGGCACAGAGTCATCCATCTGCCCTCCAGACTGGGAATCCCGAGAAGTGTGCTGCTTGCCTGGAGCTTGAATTCAGGATGTGACTGAGAGTCGGCCGAGACTCATCAAGCCCTTGGACCGCTACCCCTTCCTACTTATCCACATGGGCACCAACGATACTGCCAAGAATGACCTTGAGCGGATCACTGCAGACTATGTGGCTTTGGGAAGAAGAATAAAAGAGTTTGGAGTGCAAGTGATGTTCTATTCCCTCCTCCCTGTTGAAGGAAAAGGCCCGGGTAGGGACCATCGACTCATGGAAGTAAATGCGTGAGTACGCAGATGGTGTTGGCAAGAGGGCTTTGGCTTCTTCAACAACGAGCTGATGTTCCAGAAAAGAGGATTACTGTGCTGGAGTGGGCTCCATCTATCAAATACTGGGAAGAGCATCTTTGGACATCGTCTGGCTAACCTGATAAGGAGAGCTTTAAACTAGGTCCTATGGGGGATGGTGACAAAAATCCGGCCAATGTGCAACTAGGCTCAAGTAATGACGACACACGGAAGGGGCTAATTTCTGGTGAAGAGACTAGAAATCACAACTGCATTAAAAAGGCAAGAGGAAAAGCAACAGAGCAGTCTGCAAAATCCCCAAGGTCCCAGACAATCTGAGCTATGGACATTCCTTCTCCACCCCAAATCAAGTGAA
>NW_020683109.1:0-1508 GCF_002925995.2 Terrapene triunguis
GATCATTCCCCTCTATTCGGCATTGGTGCGGCCTCATCTGGAGTACTGTGTCCAGTATTGGGCCCCACACTACAAGAAGGATGTGGAAAAATTGGAAAGAGTCCAGCGGAGGGCAACAAAAATGATTAGGGGTCTGGAGCACATGACTTATGAGGAGAGGCTGAGGGAACTGGGATTGTTTAGTCTGCAGAAGAGAAGAATGAGGGGGGATTTGATGGCTGCTTTCAACTACCTGAAAGGGGGTTCCAAAGAGGATGGATCTAGACTGTTCTCAGTGGTGGTAGATGACAGAACAAGGAGAAATGGTCTCAAGTTGCGGTTGGGGAGGTTTAGGTTGGATATTAGGAAACACTATTTCACTAGGAGGGTGGTGAAGCACTGGAATGGGTTACCTAGGGAGGTGGTGGAATCTCCATCCTTAGAGGTTTTTAAGGCCCAGCTTGACAAAGCCCTGGCTGGGATGATTTAGTTGGTGTTGGTCCTGCTTTGAGCAGGGGGTTGGACTAGATGACCTTCCAACCGTAAGAGTCTATGATTCTATGATCCAGGTCTGACAGCTGTGTCCATTATGACAAGGGCTTTGAAACATGGCTGGCTTAGACAGGAGCAGTCATAAGGGCCTGTCCCAATGCTGTAAATGTTAAGGACTGGACTCCACTTGACATTTGTTGCAGGTCAACTTGAGTTACTCCACGTTAAAGTGCCTAGCTCCAGCTCTGCTGAGAATCCAGTGGCATGTTAACACTTCGGAAGTGGGGTCGCCATGGTGGGATGAGTTTACCCACAGCAAGAGAGCTGTTGCTGGATCCCCATTCTGAACCAATTGGCAGGCATCTGCCCCATCCTCGTACTGCTAACGCACGAGCCTGGACGGCTCTCTGAGTCATCCTGTGCTTTTACCTACCCATGTCACCTTCCCGTTTACATGCTGGCATGCAGCCAGGTTGTCTTTTGTGTTTCCAGCTCTTGTGCAGTTCGCACCCCTCTCTCGTGCTCCTGGTTAACAAGCAGTCCTGCCTTGTGCTCCAGAGTGATCCTGGTTTGAGATCCATTGCCCTGTGGGGAGAGCAGTTTTGATCTGGCACATCTAGCCCCCGAGCCAGTGAAGGACAGGGCTCATGGCCAGGATCCTCGCCAGTGCCCTCCCCCCCACCACAGGGAGAGGAGCTCGCGGTCAGTTATACAAGTTGGTTGGGGGAGCGGGGAGGCAGCAGGAATTAGTGGAGGGGCAGGAGTGTTAATTGGTTGGTGTGTTTGGAGAAACAGGCACATTAAGGACTCAGCCTGGCCTATGGGATAGGACATGATGTGGGCTTGTGGGATAGATGACTGGTCCCCTTTGTGGAGAGCAGCTCCATTAGCTTTGCCTGAGGGAGGATGGAGAGATTTCCAAGGGGGAAGAATAGGGAAATAATCTCCATCTGTCTCCAGCCCAGCAGGTCTTTCCCACCTAAAATCCGCTCGCCCCAGCCCGCCCTCCCGCTCCTCCCAATCTCGCTTTTTTTTTT
>NW_020683110.1:0-3609 GCF_002925995.2 Terrapene triunguis
CCTGGAACGTCAACGTGACCACGTGTCCTCCCCATATCCCATCACCCCCTGGAACGTAGACACGGCCACGTCCCCCCATATCCCATCACCGCCCGGAACGTAGACACGGCCACTTCCCCCTGTAATATCGCATCACCACCTGGAACGTCAATGTGACCACGTGTCCCCCGCATATCCCATCACCCCCTGGAACGTAGACAAGGCCACGTTCCCCTGTAATATCCCATCACCGCCTGGAACGTAGCCACGCCCACGTCCCCCTGTAATATCCCATCACCCCCCGGAACGTCGACACGGCCACGTCCCCCTGTAATATCCCATCACCGCCCGGAACGTCGACACGGCCACGTCCCCCTGTAATATCCCAACACCGCCCAGAACGTCGACACGGCCACGTTCCCCTGTAATATCCCATCACCGCCCGGAACGTCGACACGGCCACGTCCCCCTGTAATATCCCATCACCGCCCGGAACGTCAACACGGCCACGTCCCCCTGTAATATCCCATCACCGCCCGGAACGTCGACACGGCCACGTCCCCCTGTAATATCCCAACACCGCCCAGAACGTCGACACGGCCACGTCCCCCTGTAATATCCCATCACCGCCCGGAACGTCGACACGGCCACGTCCCCCTGTAATATCCCATCACCCCCCGGCACCTTCCCAGCCCTCACCGAATGCAGATGTAACCCCGCCCCCCCAGCAGCCTGCCCGCGCCCCTTACCCGAGTCGGTGGGCGGCGGGTGCCCCCGGTTGCGCAGCAGGTCGGTGAACTCCAGGCATTTCTCGTGTTGCTCCAGCGCCCGCAGGGAGAAGCAGAGTTCCTTGAGCAGGGTGAGCGCGCCACGACACACGTCCTCCTCGTAGTCACCTGACATGGTGCCGCACCATCTGCCCACCGCAGGAAGAGAGCCGGTGAGCTGCCCCCGGGCCGGCCCAGCCAGCGTCACCCCCGCCAGCCAGCCCAGCGAGCCCCGGGCAGCACAGCCAGGGGGCACACACACACCCCTGCCTCACGCACTCGCACGGGCACAAACACGGGCACATTTGCATGCCTGTGCCCACACAAACACATGTGCATTTACACACCCACACCAACACGTTTGCACATGCCTACCCATGCAAACATGTGTATCTGCACGCCCACGCCCACACAAACACGTGCATTTGCACATCCATGTGCACACCAACACGTCTGCATTTGCACACGTACGCCCATGAAGACATGTGCAAACCCAAACACACGTGCATTTGCACACCCAACTATGTGTGTTTTCAGCCCGCACCCACACAAACCCGAGTGCATTTGCACATACACACAAACATGCACCTTTGCACGCCCATGCCCACACACCCATGTGTGTTTGCCCACTCACACCCACACAGACACTTGTGCATTTGCACACCCACCCACCCAAACACATGCCCACAAATGTCCACCCGAGGGCCATCCAGTCTCACGTGCCCCGGCACTTGCCCACCCTCCTACGGTCTGAAGCAGCTACGCCCACGTGCGAAGCCTGGGGCTCAGCCGCTGGCTGCCGGACCCGCGTTCACGCAGCGACGCGTGGGCTCCGCAGACCGGCACGTGCCCCCTCCCCCACTCACCTGCTCAGCAGCCTTCGTCTCCTGCCGGCTCGGGGTGCAGGTGAGGTGGCTGGTTCTGGAAGCGGAGGCAGGGCGCCGGCCCGGCGGGGGGTCAGTACCAGTTCCGGGGAGTCGGGGCTGGCCGGGGGCAGGCGCCCAGGTCTCCCATGCTGGACGCTGCCAGAACCATGCGGGGTGGGGGACAGGCCCTCGAGGGTGCCCCCTCCAGGCGGCTCCAGGATCAGCAGGAGAGACCAGCCACCACCATGCTCCACGGGGGGGGGTTCAGGGCCTGGGGTGCAGGCGCCCAGCTGGGAAATCGGGGGCCAGGCGTTTCCATGGGGGGGGGATGTGGCTCAGAGATTCTTCTCCTGGGGCGGGGGGTGTTGGTTGGAGCCTTGGTATGGGGGTGGATTGCCCCAGATTCACAGGCACCTGGGGGGGGGGGGAGATCATTAGATGGAGGCATCTGCACCCCGCCCCCCAAGGCCTGTCCCTGCCCACCCCCCTCTCCAGACCCCAACTTTTCCACCCCTTCTTCCAGCCCCATAACTCCATCCCCCGGCCTGACCCCACCTTTCCACCCATATCCCCTCTGCCCCATCCCACCCCCTCACACACATCCCTTTCTTCTCTGCTCGGCCCTGGAGACCCTCCCCTCCCCAGAGCCGTACTCACCCAGGGGTGGCTAGAGAGGAGCTGGGAGCCAGGACTCCTGGGTTCTCTCCCCGGCTCTGGGAGGGGAGGGGGGGTCTGGTGATTAGAGCAGGGGGGGCTGGGAGCCAGGACTCCTGGGTTCTCTCCCCGGCTCTGGGAGGGGAGGGGGGTCCAGTGGTTAGAGCAGGGGGGGCTGGGAGCCAGGACTCCTGGGTTCTCTCCTGACTCCTGCTGTCAGAGGGATGGGCGCTGTCTCTGTCTCCAGAGAGAGAAGCCCCCCCCCCCCCCCCCGCGGGGCGGGGGGGGGCCGCAGCAGCCTGGCCCGAACCAGCGCGGTGCCAGCGTAGGTGTCGCTGCTGCAGCCGCATTCGGCTCCGCTCAGCCTCTCGCCTGCCCTGAATACCAAGTACCAGGCCAGATCCCTCCCCCTCATCACCCGCTCCAGCCAGCTCCCCCCCCCAGCGCTTCCCCGTCCCCCCAGCCAGCCTGAGCTCCCTCCCTGGGGCCAGAAGGGCCTTGGCCCAGCAGATGGGGGGCCCTGGGGGGCAGTGGAGCCGTGGGTTAAGAGCCAGTACGGGGGTGTTGGGATCAGTGGGGGGGGCCTGGCTGGCACCGAAGCGCCAGGCCCAGGAGGAGACCCAGAGCGGCCTGGCCAGCCCGTGTCACCGTCTTTCCCCCGCCCCTGCCCCCAAGGCCAGGCCAGGCAGCTGCTTCTTGTCACATCGCGTCGGGGCGCCTGGCCGGAGCCGCTCCCGCCCGCCCGCCAGCGCACACGGCTTGGCCATGCTCCCACACGCGTGTGCCGGGAAAGGTGCAACGCACACACCCCTACACACCGCTCCGGGGCACACGCTTGTGTGACACAGGGCGGGGGGCACCCGCGCGTGAACCCAGACCCGGCCCGTGAACGCCCTGGGCTGGGATTTCTCCGCTCCGGCTCCCCCGTCAGTCCCACGGCTTCCACCGCCGCTCCCCCGCACGGTGAGTCACCAGCACCGCACAGGGGGGCTCGGCCAGGGGAACCCCTGTAGTGAGACGCGGTCGGTCAGAGCAAAGCACAGAGACGCCCTCCCCCCCCCCACGGCCTCGCCCCCAGGGGTCAGGGTAGATTTAACGCTACTGCGGATTCGCCTGAGCCCCCCGCGTGTCAGAGGCTCGCCAGGGGGGTGGCGCAGAGGGACAGGCGCGTATGGGGAGCAGGGCGTGGACGCAGCTCTGCGAGAACCCAGGAGTCCCAGATCCCAGCCAGCCCCGGCTCCAGTAACCGGAGCTGCCCGTGGGGCGCACCCAGCCATGCCCGGTCGATACGTCGCCTGGTGCTGCCAGGAACCGCGATTCCCCCCCCCCACACACACACACCC
>NW_020683111.1:0-1557 GCF_002925995.2 Terrapene triunguis
CCTTCGGTCGGAAATGGGCTTTAGTCCTTGTCTACATGAGAAAGTTGCACCAATTTTATCTTTAAAATTATTTTTTTACACCACAATCGCCCTGTGTGGAGACTTAAACTAAAACAAGATGTTCTTATCTTAAACCTCTTCCGAATCGGCTGAATGGCAACAGCCACTCCCGCTTTTGCACAGGTTTAAAAATCACACCTTGAAACTGAGTCGCTTTTCTGGTGTAAAGGAGCCCATCTAAACATACAATGGTTTTAATAAAAAAGCTCCTCACAAAACAAGCCCTCCTGTCACCTCATGGACTCTTAGCCCAGCACTCGGGTGTTGGGGTGGCTGACCAGAATTTCCAGCTGCATAACTAGACCTCAAGCATGTTCTAAATGAAAACAGCACCCCAAACCCTCTACTCTCCTGCCCAAACTGCTCCCTGCTGGGCTGAATCACTTAATGAGGCTGACTTCAAATCAAGCCAAAATGCAACAAACCAGTATGCGTACGGAGAGCAGCTGCTCCTCTATTGCACCGGCATCCATCTGACCCTGGTTTTAACAGAAGTAATTATAATGAGTTACTGAGCCAGGATCAACTCCGCCCTCCCCCGCTTTGCGCAAAAAAAATCAAAAAAATCTGCCTCTTGCCAGCCACTTCCTATAAATCATAAATGTCTGCTTTGCCTCAACATGTATGTAGCAGCAAGAGCCCCTTTGTCCGTGGGTGAGTCTAGTGCACTGACATTTTAAAAATATTGGGTTTCAGTGTAGGAATCTGGACTGCAGCGACACAGAAATTACTAAAATTACCAGCCTGCCATGGAGCTAAGAGCCATGGATATGTTAGTTCTATTCCAGGCTCTGCCACTGACTAGCTGTTTGGCCTTGAACAAGTCAATTATGTCTCTGTGCCTCTGTCTCCCACTGTAAAGTGAAAGCGTCTCAGAGCAGCGGCTGTGGTTCCAATGCTGCTCTCACACTAACTAGGTTCACGCGTCACTGGAGTCACTCCTCATTTACACTTGTGTCACAGAAATCAGAATCAGGTTCCAGCTCTTTAGAAAGAGAAAATACACTCTAGCCAATGCCGGCACAATATACAACTAGTAATAAAACGGGGATAATACCTTGCAGGCGTGTTGTGGGAGATAATTAGGGCCTAAGGTGCTTTGAAAATGTAAAGCATTTACAGTTGTGCTAAGCCTTATTATTGGAAGAATAGCCCCTGGTCTTAGATGGAGTAGTCAGAGCCAGCAAAGGTTTTTTTCCTCTAGGAAAAACCATCACCAACTACTTTAAGGCAAATTTCCTCTGGGAGGGACCCTTTCACCCATGTCCCATTCATTTCTCACCAGCTTCTTTCCTGCCTGTGTAACAAATGACCTATTTGTCTCCACACAAGCAGTGCTCCCTCCCATAGTTGTGGTTTCTCCTTGAGCTATAAGTGGAGTCATAAGGCCAGATTGTGACATCGTAATCCCTCCCATGCCAAAAGACTATGAGGCCACAGTGACGAGAGCAGTGAACATGGTTTTTGTATCCTCAGGGGAGAACGGTGCCATTTGGT
>NW_020683112.1:0-1081 GCF_002925995.2 Terrapene triunguis
GGGGTGGGGGGCCAGAGGGGGGCTCTGGCTGGGTCCTGCCTGCGCCGGCTTGGGGTGCTCCCCGCAGGCTCTGCTAGCCTCACTGGGCTCTGAGCGGCCGGATCCGCTTCGGTCCCTCCCCTTCCGAGGCCGCCCAGTGACCTGAGTTTGCCAGGTCTCGGCTGCAAGTTCATGAGCCTCTCAACTGGCAGCTGAGGAGACCGAGCCCCTGGGGGGCGCTGGGGGGCCAGGGGGTGGATTTTGCGTGCTGAGCCCCGGCGCTGACTCTGGGCGGGGTGGTTCTGCGGTGCCCCATGCAGGGGGCCTGAGGGGCTAGATCCTCGGGCAGGGCCCTGCCATTGTGGCCCTTGGCTTGTCCCCTCCCCGGTCGGGAGCCAGGAGGCAGCTGGTGCCGGAGCCTCCCGCAGCGAAATGTCAAGCAGGAAAGTGGAGCCAGGAGCTATATTTACACCTGGCCTGGTGGGTAGCAACACGTCCTGGCTCTGCTTCCCCCGCCGCCCACCCCGGGGGCCTTGGTTACCCCTCGTGCCACTCCAGCGCTGGGCGCTAGCTCCCAGCGACCCCCCTGCAGGACAGAGCAGCGGGGACGGGTGGCTTTGGGGTACTCAGGGCTGGCGCTTCCTTCGTCACTGGCTCCCCATTGCGCCCGGTGACTGAGACTGGGGACGATGCCCTGGAGTGGCCGTGCGCCCCCCCCAGGCTGTGGGTGGCAGGTGGGAGCCTCCCTTGGCAGCCCTGGAGCAGGGGCTGATGGGACAGACCCTAGGCTGGCACGGAGAGCAGGGCTGTAGGGTTAGCGGGCCGGGGCCGGGGCCGGGGCAGGGGTGGAGGGCAGGCGCTGGGCTGGGGACTGGGACGCCTGGGTTCTGTTCCCAGCTCTGCTGCTGCTGATCTTGGACAAATCACTCCGCTGCTCTGTGCCTCAGTTTCCCACCTCTCTGTTTAGATGGGACAGGAGCTGTCTCTCATTCTATGTCTGGGCAGCGCCTGGCACGGTGGGACCCCGATCTCGGTTGGGGTCTGGGTGGCGCCCAGCACGACGGGGCCCTGATCTCGGCTGGGGCCTGGGTGGCGCCCGGCG
>NW_020683113.1:0-4293 GCF_002925995.2 Terrapene triunguis
GAGGGCGCTGCTGTTTGAAACCATTCCCACATGTTATGAAGGTTAGAAAAGCCAAAAGACTTTGGCTTACCATGGCTGCCTGCAAGCCGAATTCTGTTGCCTGGCACTGCATGAGTAATCTCTCACACCAAACCGGCAGGCCCTCAATATAAGAGGAAAAATGCGACCTTGTAACGAAAGCACATCTGCTGTGTAATGTGAACAGCAAAATTTAACGTGAAAGAGTGTATCCATTGTTCTCTAAAATGTGTCTTTTTAACCACCTCTCCCTTTTCCTCCACCAGCTGCAAATGTTTCTCCTTCCCAGAGGCTAGTGAAGATTAGAAGGAGAAAACGGCGGATTCAGGATGATATGTTCTCGGAGCTCCAGATGTCCTCCCACGCTGACAGAGCACAGCAGAATGCGTGGAGGCAGACAATGTCAGCACAATATGAACAAGAGGAGAGGTGGTGGGCTGAATCGTGGGCTGAAGAGAGCAAGTGGTGGGCTGAAAAGGATAGGTGGCGTCAGATTGCTGACAGAAGGCAAGAGTCGATGCTCCGGCTGCTGGAGCATCAAATTGATATGCTCCAGCGTATGGTTGAGCTGCAGGAAAGGCAGCAGGAGCAGAGACCGCCGCTACAGCCCCTGTGTAACCAACAACCCTCCTCCCCAAGTTCCACAGCCTCCTCACCCAGACGCCCAAGAACGCAGTGGGGGGGGGGGACCTCCGGCCACCCAGCC
The DNA here is from genome assembly GCF_002925995.2 of Terrapene triunguis. Lineage (NCBI taxonomy): Eukaryota > Metazoa > Chordata > Testudines > Emydidae > Terrapene > Terrapene triunguis. Next base: position 725 of record NW_020683113.1, read on the forward strand.
ACTCCACCCCAGAGAATTGCCCAAGCATCAGAAGGCTGGCCTTCAATAAAAGTGTTAAAGTTTTAAAGTTTTAAAGTGCAGTGTGTCCTTTTCCTTCCCTCCTCCCCCACCCACCCGGCGCTTCCCTCCTCCCCCGCCCCTCCCAGGCTACCTTGGCAGTTATCCTATATGTGTGATGAATTAATAAAGAATCCATGAATGTGAAGTAACAATGACTTTATTGCCTCTGCAAGCAGTGCTCGAAGGGGGGAGGGGAGGGTGGTTAGTTTACAGGGAAGTAGAGTGAACCGGGGGGAGGGGTTCATCAAGGAGAAACAAACAGAAGTTTCACACTGTAGCCTGGCCAGTCACAAAACTGGCTTTCAAAGCTTCTCTGATGCGCACCACGCCCTGCTGTACTCTTCTAACCGCCCTGGTGTCTGGCTGTGCGTAATCAGCGGCCAGGCGATTTGCCTCAACCTCCCACCCCGCCATAAATGTCTCCCCCTTACTCTCACAGATATTGTGGAGCGCACAGCAAGCAGCAATAACAATGGGGATATTGGTTTTGCTGAGGTCTATCCGAGTCAGTAAACTGCGCCAGCGCACTTTTAAACATCCAAATGCACATTCTACCACCATTCTGCACTTGCTCAGCCTATAGTTGAACAGGTCCTGACTACTGTCCAGGCTGCCTGTGTACGGCTTCATGAGCCATGGCATTAAGGGGTAGGCTGGGTCCCCAAGGATAACTATAGGCATTTCAACATCCCCAACAGTTATTTTCTGGTCTGGGAAGAAAGTCCCTTCCTCCAGCTTTTGAAACAGACCAGAGTTCCTGAAGACGCGAGCATCATGTACCTTTCCCGGCCATCCCACGTTGATGTTAGTGAAACATCCCTTGTGATCCACCAGGGCTTGCAGCACCATTGAAAAGTACCCTTTTCGGTTTACGTACTCGCTGGCTTAGTGCTCCGGTGACAAGATAGGGATATGGGTTCCACCTATTGCCCCACCACAGTTAGGGAATCCCATTGCAGCAAAGCCATCCACTATGACCTGCACGTTTCCCAGAGTCACTACCCTTGATATCACCAGGTCTTTGATTGCGTTGGCTACTTGGATCACAGCAGCCCCCACAGTAGATTTGCCCACTCCAAATTGATTCCCAACTGACCGGTAGCTGTCTGGCGTTGCAAGCTTCCACAGGGCTATCGCCACTCGCTTCTCAACTGTGAGGGCTGCTCTCATCCCGGTATTCTGGCGCTTCAGGGCAGGGGAAAGCAAGTCACAAAGTTCCATGAAAGTGCCCTTATGCATGCGAAAGTTTTGCAGCCACTGGGAATCGTCCCACAGCTGCAACACGATGCGGTCCCACCAGTCTGTGCTTGTTTCCCGGGCCCAGAATCGGCGTTCCACGGCATGAACCTGCCCCATTAACACCATGATTTGCACATTGCTGGGGCCCATACTTTGTGAGAGGTCTATGACCATGTCAATTTCTTCATCAATCTCGTTGCTGTGCTGCAATCGCCTCCTCACCTGGTTTTGCTTTGGCATGTTCTGGCTCTGCATATACTCCAGGACAATGCGCGTGGTGTTCATAGTGCTCATAATTGCCGCAGTGATCTGAGCGGGCTCTATGATCCCAGTGCTATGGCGTCTGGGCTGAAAAAAGGCGCGAAACTATTGTCTGACGGAGGGAGGGAGGGGCGAGTGACGACATGGCTTACAGGGAATTAAAATCTACAAAGTTGGCTGTGCATCAGGGAGAAACACAAACAACTGTTACACAGAATGGCCCCCCCCAACGATTGAACTCAAAACCCTGGGTTTAGCAGGCCATTGATTTCACGGAGGGAGGGGGAAGCAAATGAATACAGAACAAATCTGGTCCATCTATCTTTTACATCTTAGGCTGGCAGCAGATGGTGCAGCATGACTGATAGCCATCGGCATCTTCTGGGTGCTTCGCAGAAGATGCTGCATTACGATTGCTAGCCATCATCATCAAGACGGTGCAATAGGACTGCCGGCAGGACTGAGTCTCCAGGAGACAAAACATGTCTGCCCAGGTGCCTCTGACTGAACTCACTGAGGAGTACGACGACAATGGATACCAATCGGAATACACCATCTACTGTCAAAAGGCAAGGAGCTGCTGCTGTATAGCAATGCAGTCCCACGTCTGACAGCACCCAGATAGCCGATGACGGCTATTAGTCATACTGCACCGTCTACTGCCAAAAGGCAATTAGCAACTGCTGTGTAGCAATGCAGTACCACGTCTGCCGGCACCCAGATGACATATGGTGACGGTGAGCTGAGCTGCACAGCATGTCGTCTGCACAGGTAACCCAGGAAAAGAGGTGTGAAACGATTGTTTGACGTTGCTCTCACGGGGGGTGGGGGGGCTGATGACATGTACCCAGAATCCCCTGCGACACTGTTTTTGCCTCATCAGGCATTGGAATCTCAACCCAGAATTCCAATGGGCGACGGAGACTGCGGGAACTGTGGGATAGCTACCCACAGTGCAACGCTCCAGAAGTCGACGCTAGCCTCGGTACTGTGGACGCGGTCCGCCGACTTAATGCACTTAGAGCATTTTATGTGGGGACACACACAATCGACTGTATAAAAATGATTTCTATAAAACCGGCTTCTATAAATTCGACCTAATTTCGTAGTGTAGACATACCCTTATTGTAGAAAGAGCCACAGTGCCTTGGAACTGATTGAGAACCTGTGTGCAAGTTTCTGCTCTGGGTACCCTCGTATTGCCAGAGATGGTTCTGAGCACCAATCACATGTTCACAGAGCAAGGAACATCACTCAGCTCCCCACGCTGGACAAGTGTTTTGGTAATGAGAGGCAGTGAGAAGGGAACCCTCAGACAAAGCAGAACAGACCTGCCTTGCCTGAACAGAGAGCTGGCGGCCGATGGAGCTCCAGACTGGCAAGGGATTAAAGAAGGTTGGCATGGTACTCAGCAAAAAGCCACCAGGAAACTCTCAATACAGGTGAGGAAGTCTTGGCAGGCATGCATCCAACTACCTCCAGAATCAAGCTAGCTCATAACGTGGGTTGGGGATTCCCAATGTTTGAAGGAGCAGCTAAGGAGTGCCAAGAACTGCTCCTAGACCAGGGGTGGGCAAATTTTTGGCCTGCGGGCCACATCTAGGTGGGAAAATTGCATGCAGAGCCATGAATGTAGGGCTCAGGGCAAGGGGTTGGGGCACAGGAGTGGTGGCAGTGTACAAGGGGGCTCAGGGCAGGGGGTTGGGGCGCAGGAGGGGTGTGGGGTGTACGAGGGGGCTCAGGGCAGAGGGTTGGGGTGCAGGATAGTGCAGCAGGGGGCTCAGGGTAGGGGGTTGAGATGCAGGAGGGATGCGGCAGGGGGCTCAGGGCGGGGGGTGGGGGGGCGGGGGGGGTGTGGGGTGCAGGGTGCAGGAGGGGTTTGGGGTGCAGGTTCTGGCCCGACGCCGCTTACTTGGAGTGCAGCGGGGCTAAGACAGACTCCCTGCCTGCCCTGGCCCCATGCCACGCTGCTCCCGGAAGCAACCAGCACCACGTCCCTGTGGCCCCTG
>NW_020683114.1:0-4210 GCF_002925995.2 Terrapene triunguis
CAGTCCCAAGGGGCTCTGTGACCCAACCCGTCACACTTCCTATCTTTCCTGTGCAGTGGGATAGTTTGCTCTTGTGCCCTTAATAATGTTAGAATGCTAGGAAGTATTAGGAAAGGGATAGAAAATAAGACAAAAATATCATAACATCACTATAAACCCATGGTGTGCTCACATATTAAATACAGTGTCCAGTTCTGGTCACCCCATCTCAAAAAAGATATAGTGGAACTGGAAACTGTCCAGAGAAGGGCAACAAAGATGATCTAGGGTATGGAACAGCTTCCATGCTAGGAGAGACTAAAAAGATTAGGGCTGTTCATCTTACAAAAGAGATGATTAAGGGAGATATAATAGAGGTTTATAAAATCAAGAATGGTGTGGAAAAAGTGAATAGAAAAGTGATAGTTACCCTTTCCCACAATAGAAAAAACAGGGGCTACCCGATGAAAAGCCACAAAGGGAGGTTAGTGGGTTTCAGATTGTTGTAATAAGCCATAAATCCTACCCACTAGTCTAGATGTGATAAATCGACCACCAAGCACTCTCACGTCGACTCCACCAGGGGGAGAGGCGCAAACGGAGTCAACGGGAGAGTGTCAGCCATCGGCTTATCGCAGTGAAGTGAGTAGATATAAGTATGTCAACTTCATCTACGTTATTCACGTAGCTGAAGTTGCGTAACTTAGATCGATTTCCTCCCACCCCCAGTGTAGACCAGGACCTAGACTATGATTTTTAGTGTCTAGCAAAATTATGAATTCAGGCTCCCAGGCTCATCTTTTGAAAGTGTTGTGCAGGTTTCCTTTGAGAATGAGGACTGATAGACCAGATATAAAGCGATCGCTTTGTGAAAAGTGTTCACCCGCAGGTGCTGTGGTGTTTTTGTCTTTTATCATTTTCCTGTGTGAGTTCATTTACGAGCATAGTGATTGTCTGGTTTTACCCACATAGTTGCTATTGGGGCATTTAGTGCACTGGATGAAGTACCTTGATGTTATTCATAAAGACCACAGGCTCGGTTCAGTGGTGAAGGGGCTCGGCCAGATTTATTGTCAACAAAGCACGGTATTATCACCCTATAAGAGCTACAAGTACACTAACACATGTATGCCTGCGACAATGGTACTGGTTCAGCCAGGACACCAGGAGCCTGTTCCCCCAGACCAGAACAGAGATGCCCCTCCTATGACTTCTCCTTTTATACATTGCTACAAACAAGTTGCATACTAAACTCCAGATGTTCTTAGTTACCACTCTAAAACGTTTTTATGGAATCAACATGTTCCCATAGAATTGTTCTGTTAGAAAAAATTCAATCAGTTCTACTTGCAACACTTCAGAATGAAATATTCCATTTCAAAATTTCAATTCAAAATGAAAAAGTGACATTTTGACTGAAAATGACATCAAAATCAATCATTTGAATGTCAATTTATGTCAAAATCTCAATTAAAAATAAAACTTTTTATTTATTTGACCGCATTCCTGACCTGGTGTATTGGAGAAAGCAGTAGATGGGATATACCTTAATTTTAGTAAGGCTTTTGACACAGTCCCCATGACATTCTTATAAACAAACTAAGAAATGTGGTCTAGAGGAAATTACTATAAGGTGGGTGAACAACTGGTTAAAAGAACATACTCAAAGAGTAGGTAACAATGGTTTGCTGTCAAATTTGAAGGGTGTATCTAGTGGGGTCCCACAGAGGTCAGTCTTGGGTCTGGTACTATTCAATATTTTCATTAATAATTTGGATAATGAAGCAGAGAGTATGCTTATAAATTTTGCAGATGACAGCAAGCTGGTAGGGGTTGCAAGCACTTTGGAGGACATGATTAGAATTCAAAAGGACCTTGACAAATTGGAAAATGAGTCTGAAAAGAACAAGATGAAATTCAGTAAAGATAAGTGCAAAGTACGTCACTTAGGAAGGAAAAAACAAATGTTCAACTACAAAGTGGGGACTAACTGGCTAGGTGTTAGTACTGTTAAAAAGGAGCTGGGGATTATAGTGGATCACACACTGAATATGAGCCAACAATGTGATGCAGTTGTAAAATAGGCTCATAACATTCTGAGGTGTATTGACAGGAATGTTGTATGTAAGACATGGGAGATAATTGTTCTCCTCTACTCAGCGCTGATGAGGCCTCAGATGGATTACTATTTCCACTTCTGGGTGCCGCACTTTAGAAAAGATGTGGAAAAATTGGAGAGCGAGCAGAGGAGAGCAGCACAAAAATGATGAAAGGTTTAGAAAACCTGACCTATGAACAGGGCCGGCTCCAGGGTTTTTGCCGCCCCAAGCGGCACAAAAAAAAAAAAAAAGCCACAATCGTGATCTGCGGCAGCAACTCACCCTTCGCTCCGAGCGGGAATGAGGGACTGTCTGCCAAATTGCCGCCGAATAGCTGGACGTGCCGCCCCTCTCCGGAGTGGCCGCCCCAAGCACCTGTTTGGCAAGCTGGTGCCTGGAGCCAGCCCTGCCTATGAAGAAAGGTTAAAAACACTGGGCATGTTTACTCTTGAGAAAAGAAGAACAAGGGGGGAGCTGATAACAATCTTCAAATATGTTAAGGGCTGTTATAAAGATGACTATGATCAACTGTTCTCTATGTTCACTGAAGATAGGAGAAGAAGCAATAGGTTTAAGCTGCAGCAAGGGAGATTGAGGTTAGATATTAGGAAGAACTTTCTAACTATAAGGAGAAAGACGAGGAGTACTTGTGGCACCTTAGAGACTAACAAATTTGGAAACTCTTGAACATTTTACTGTCTGTTTCAGAGACACCGCTCCAAGGGACGAGTCCTCCCTTAGATGCAGCTTACTCCCCTCTCTTACAGGAATTCTCTATATCTGTGTATATGGAAATGAGGAATTGATTAGGTGCCAGAAGATGGTGTCAAGTATATGAAGCATATTTCCTTGGTTTTGTAGAACCAATAAAATTCACTGTTGGGGCTTCCTCTCTCCAGGTCTTTGTCTGTGTTCAGCAAGTCGAAGGGGTCCAATTTTGGCATTTGCCATTATTTTAAAGCTTGGGAAATGAGGCTGGGCAGGGGCTTAACTAAGACACCAAAGCTCCCACTATGTAGAAACTGTTTGGCAAATGCACGACAAAAATGTTGGTCTCCAGGCTGCCAGTACTGTGCTTTCACCAGGAGACCAGCCTGATTTAGCGGAGTCCGATACATAACATAGGGAAGTCTGTGATATTCTGTTGAGATCCAATATCCCAGGGGCAATGGGGAGGTGAGGGTGGAGTACAAAACAAACACCCTCATGCAGCCAATTTCAGCAGCAGTTCATTTACAAGGTAGGTAGGGGTAAAGCTAGTTGGATGATGATGGAAACAGATTCCTATCAATGTCAAAATCTACAAAATTTGTCTGAGTCTTTTGGTTTGAAGAGGCAGATTCTCATTTATGCTAACAACACTTCACAGCACTCTGGCAGTAGAATGGAGGCTTAACGTTGGAGTGGATTATACTTATTACACACATTTTAAGGCCCCTTTACACTGCTACAGTGGTGTAAAATGACTGTGATGTAAATGTGAACCATGTGTGAAATATTCCTGTATTTGCTATAGGTTTAGTTGCGGGGAAAGGAAGATATACCATCTTATGATGCACTATTTTTCAGCACCTGTGCTATTGTGTATCATCCAAAGAGAAAAAGATTGTGAATGAAAGGAGTTTGTATTGACAAGCTCTATCAGAAGACATGGTAAGTTAGATCCACCAGACAGCTAAAGCATATCCTGGACTTATAGTTTAAAGTAACTGTACTGAGAAATAAGTTTGCCTTTCTTTGTAATGTGAGCTACCTGAAAATTGCTGTTCAAAAAGTTTGCCTCATTGAGGAGTCAACACACCTGTACTGAAAGAATGAGTATATCTTATTCCTCTTTTTTAATTTAGTATAAAGTCAGAATGAACAAAAGGAAATAATATTTTTTTGTAAATTGTAAAACTAATAGAGCCATTTGGGAAATTATTGTTTTACATCAACATTGTTGACAAAAATGAAAAATATTTTCATTTTTGTCCAATTTTTCTTTTAATTTTTTCTGGTTTTTTTGGTCAAAAAACAACAAACAAAAATTTTCAGGTTTAAGCCAAAATATTTTGTCTTTTTTGCACCAGAAACAACTTCTCATTGTTATTGTTTTCATGAAAATCCCCAAGTTATCTTCTCTCTTCTTT
>NW_020683115.1:0-2472 GCF_002925995.2 Terrapene triunguis
GGTCATGGGCAGCCAGACCTAGTGGTCAGAGGCAGAGTCCACACTCAGAAGACAGGAGTTGAGAGTCAGCTGGGTCAGGATACTGGAAGAGCAGAAGCAAAAGACCAAATTGTGTTCAGAACCTCAAATCAGATGAGTCCCAGTGAGTCAGGATGCCAGGAAATCAAACCTGGGGAGTGGGAGCAGGAACATCTAACACATGGTCCAGAAGACGGGGGAGCTCGGGTGTTCAGACAGCTTCTTGTTCCTGCTGCTGGTTTGAGGAGGTCCCGGGGGCCGATTAGCTGCTCTGGGACTCTGCCAATAGGCCTCAGGGATGGAGCCTCAAACTGGGTCTGGACTTCATAAGTCCTAGGTAAGCAGTTTTTAGTAGGCTTCCAGGTGGCCTGCTGGAGTGTGGCTGCTCCCATGAGCCGGCCATGACACTGACTTTTCTACAATTCCTCCAATGCCCTTTTCTGCTCTCCTGCTCAGCTCTCCCAGCAAGACACACCAATCCCTTGGCTCCCAAAGTCCTAGTTGCTGCTATTCAAGGGCTCAGGGGTAGAGCTTGTATTGCTCCCTCCCCCACCACAGCTGTTTTACCTATGGGAATCTCCCTAGCGCAGAGGAGAAATCTGCTCTTCTCAGAGTAGTCGTGTTTCATGGTGACTGCTGAAAGCCATGCAAAGAGTGCAGCATTGAAGAGACTCTCCTGCTGTAACAAAGGGTTTCTGTTCTCCTACACAGTCAGACAGTGAGGCCAGTTTGCAGAATGTGGAAGAGCTTTGGTGATGAGTTGGAGGATTCACCATATAGGTGGCAGCAGCTGCAGATCCTGGAGTCCCTATGGTAGGGTTACCATGCGTCCGGATTTTCCTAGACATGTCCGGCTTTTTGGTTTTTAAATAGCTGTCCGGGAGGAATTTGTAAAAATCTAAAAAGGTCCGGGATTTCCCTCCCAATGCAGAGCGCGATGCAGCTGACACAGCGGCCGGGCCAGATTGAGCTGCTTGCATCTGGGCCTCCAGCAGCCAGAACCCCTCCCCTGCTCCTCCCCTGCAGCCTTAGCACACACTGGCAGCACTCGGGGGTGGGGGGGCGGGGCTGCGCGCTCCGCAGGGGAGCGCGCAGGGGAGTGTGTCTGGCTCCACACACCAGACACACTGCTCTGAGCATCATGGTAAGGGGACCGGGGGCTTGGAGAAGAGGCATGGGGTCCCAAGGGACAGTCAGGGGACAGGGAGCAGGGGGAGGTTGGATGGGTCAGGGGTTCTGGGGGAAGCCTGTCAGGGGGCAGGAGTGTGGAGAGGGGTTGGGGCAGTCAAGGGACAGGGAGCAGGTGGGGTTAGATGGGTCGGGGGTTCTGGGGAGGCAGTCAAGGGACAGGGAGCAGGTGGGGTTAGATGGGTTGGATGTTCTGGGAGGACAGTCAGGGGACAAGGAGCAGTTGGATAGGTGTGGGAGACCCAGGGGGTCTGTCAGGGGCGGGGGTTTGGATAGGGGTCAGGGCAGTCAGGGGACAGGTAGGGGGTGGAGTTCTAGGGGGGCAGTTGGGGGGGGGTCTAAGGAGGGGTCAGTCAGGGACAAGGAGAAGGGAGGCTTAGATAGGGGGTGAGGTCCCAGGGGGCGGTTAGGAGCAGGGGTCCAGGGAGGGGGCAATCAGGGGACAAGGAGTGGGGAGGTTGGATGGGTTGGGGGTTCTGTGGGGGGCAGTCAAGGGGCAGGAAGTGGGAGGGTGTGGATAGGGGGCAGAGTTACCACTCCCCCCCATGGAGTGTCCTCTTCTTTGAAAGTTCAAATATGGTAACCCTACCCTATGGGCCAAGCCTCCACTCCTGACAGTTCAGGCTAACCTGCCCCATTCTCAGTGAGTCTTTGGCTTTAGCTGCTTGGCCTGCCTGCCGAGACAGAGGACTCAGGTATTTCCATCAGGCTGCTCAGTTGCAAATGCAGCACCCAAAGAAGTGAAGAATGGAATTGAAAGAGCAAAGCTGGACCATGCGCTGAGCTGCTGCAATCAAGTGAGCACAGCCTGGGAGAGAAGAGGGAAAGCTCGAAGGTGGCTGGTGGCTGTAGGAAGCCAGGGGAGGAGAAATAAATAGTTAATGAGGAATCCTACGGGCTTTGTCTTGTGTGGTGAAGGGTTCAAAATGGGTCTATTTACTATCATATTAAACTTTAAAATAGCTGTGTCTGACTGAAGGGCAGGTCTATAAAGGTAAGAGGTCACTCTGGGAGCTTCAAGTCTCAGATTCTGTCACTATTGCCTGCTTCGACCAGCTGATCTCAACCCAACAGATCCCTCAGGTGGGAGCAGTGGTGAGCTCTTTTCCTCTTTTTCTGGATTAGCCGCCAGAATAGGGACAGGATACATGTGGCCAAGGAAATAGAGAGGCATGGGGGTCACTTGCAGAGTTACCTGTTAATGCAGCTCTTATGGGGGAGCACGGTAGGGTACTGTGCACTCAGGGGCACCATTTCAAATTTTGG
>NW_020683116.1:0-407 GCF_002925995.2 Terrapene triunguis
TTACATTCCCCGGGAATTTTAAAAATCCCCTTCCTGTTTGCTCAGCCCGGCGTGGTGTGGAGTGCTATCAGCGAATCTTTCCAGGTGACCATGCCTACACTCGCCAAGCGAGCCCCAGCATGGAGCAATGGCGAGTTGCTGGACCTCATTAGTGTTTGGGGGGAGGAAGCTGTCCAGTCCCAGCTGCGCTCCAGCTGTAGGAATTACGATATCTTCGGGAAGGTATCAAAGGACATGATGGAAAGGGGCCATGACCGGGACGCCCTGAAGTGCAGGATTAAAGTGAAGGAGCTGCGGAGTGCCGACCGCAAAGCCCGCAACGCAAACGGCTGCTCGGGTGCTCCCCCCGCGACCTGCCAAATCTACAAAGAGCTGGATGCGATACTTGGGGTTAACCCCACCTCCAC
>NW_020683116.1:507-2656 GCF_002925995.2 Terrapene triunguis
TTTTTTTTCGGGAAGGAATTTTTTCGGTGCGGGCTCTTTGGGAGAGGAGGGTTAGGCATGCATGCCTAGATGCGGAATAGTGCATTGATGTGGTTTATCACATCGCGGTAATCGGCCTCAGTAATCTCTAATGTCTCATCCAGAACGTGTGCAATGCGCTTGCGCAGGTTTATCGGGAGAGCCACCGTGGTCCTTGTCCCAGCCAGGCTAACGTGTCCGCGCCACTGTGCCGCGAGGAGCGGGGGGACCATTGCTGCACACAGGCAAGCTGCATATGGGCCAGGGCAGAAGCCGCATTGCAGTAGAAGACCCTCCCTTGCTTCCCAGGTCACCCTCAGCAGCGAGATATCGTCCAGGACGAACTCCTGTGGAAAATGTTGAGACAGTGTTCAGTGTAGGTGCCCCCTGAAGCTGTTGGCTCTCCCCAAGGCACAGAAACCCAGAGGACAGTGCAGCCCTGAAACAGTCCCCCTTACTCACCATTTTGAGGCTCCCATGGGATATGTGTGCTCTGTTTCGGACGGGAAACTTATGCTATTGTGTAGACCCTGTGTGTTTTCTACTCCTTAAGTGCGGGGGGAATCATTACTCTGTCTGGTATAAACGATGCTGCCTCTGTTAAATGTTGCATTTTGCCTATACAGCTGCATCAACCTTGAGACCTCAGCCGTCCCTCTTATCGCCTGCTCAGAGACTGCAAAGACTCAGGAAGAGACCGCGAAAAAGCAAAGAAGACATGCTGCAAGAAGTGATGCGGCAATCTATTAAGGAGAATGAGAAAACACAGAACTGGAGGGAGAGAGAAAGCAGGATCCGCCAGGAAAACGCAGCACACCGGTGGCAAAGCACCGCGCACCGGCAGCAAAGCACTGATAGGCTCATAAGCATCCTGGAACGCCAAGCAGACGCTATCCAGGAGCTGGTAGCCATGCAGAAAGAGGAGCAGTACCACAAATGCAAACGCCACCCCCCCTACAGCTCTTGTCCCAAAATTCTTTCCGTTGTGCCCCACTGTCACCTCCAACCCACTTTCCCCAACTTCCGTTTTCTTCATGCCACCCGCTGCCTCCAACACCAGTATCTTCACCACCCAGCCCTGAAAACCACGACCCTTACCCTCTGCACTCAACCCCCATCACCATGCAGTATAGTTGTCCTGAAGTGCAGCACTCACTGCACAGCACACCAGACAGGACATACGCGAATCTGTGATTGTACTGTTCCCCACTCCATCCCCTTGTTTCTTTTCAATAAATAATTTTTTTTTCTTTTCAATAAATGGATTTTTTGGCTTTGAAAACATTCTTTATTATTGCATAAAGTAAAAGACTCCTTAGCCCAGGAAATAAACAGGCACTGCAAGTCTGCTTGTCTGCTTAGCAAACACTGATTCCTAAAGATTGGAACTACTGCACTTCACTCCCGTGCAGGGCACCAGATATCACTGCTGGTTTTCAGCCTCAAATTGCTCCCTCAAGGCATCCCTAATCCTTGCAGCCCCGCGCTGGGCCCCTGTAATAGCCCTGCTCTCTGGCTGTGCAAATTCAGCCTCCAGGTGTTGAACCTCAGAGGTCCATGCCTGAGTGAAGCTTTCACCCTTCCCTTCACAAATATTATGGAGGGCACAGCACGCGGATATAACCGCAGGGATGCTGTTTTCGGCCAAGTCCAGCTTCCCATAGAGAGATCGCCAGCGGGCCTTTAAACGGCCAAAGGCACACTCCACAGTCATTCGGCACCAGCTCAGCCTGTAGTTGAACCATTCCTTGCTGCTGTCAAGGCTCCCTGTGTAGGGTTTCATGAGCCACGGCATTAACGGGTAAGCGGGATCTCCAAGGATCACAATGGGCATTTCAACTTCCCCAACCGTGATCTTCCGCTCTGGGAAAAAAGTCCCGGCCTGCATCTTCCTGAACAGCCAAGTGTTCCGAAAGATGCGTGCGTCATGCACCTTCCCGGGCCAGCCTGTGTTAATATCAATGAAATGCCCACGGTGACCCACAAGCGCCAGGAGAACCATAGAGAAATACCCCTTCTGATTAACGTACTCGGATCCTAGGTGGGGTGGTGCCAGAATAGGAATGTGCGTCCCATCTATCGCCCCTCCACAGTTAGGGAACCCCATTTGTGCAAAGCCATCCACTATTTC
>NW_020683116.1:2756-3072 GCF_002925995.2 Terrapene triunguis
ATGCGATTAATGGCCTTGCAAACTTGCATCAACACGATTCCAACGGTCGACTTTCCCACTCCAAACTGGTTTGCGACCGACCGGTAGCTGTCTGGAGTTGCCAGCTTCCAGATTGCAATAGCCACCTGCTTCTCCACTGGCAGGGCAGCTCTCAATCTCGTGTCCTTGCGCCGCAGGGTGGGGGCAAGCTCCTCACCCAGTCCCATGAAAGTGGCTTTTCTCATCCGAAAGTTCTGCAGCCACTGCTCGTCATCCCAGACTTCCATGACGATGTGATCCCACCACTCGGTGCTTGTTTCCCGAGCCCAAAAGCGGC
>NW_020683116.1:3172-5250 GCF_002925995.2 Terrapene triunguis
GGCGCCAAAGGTGGATGGAAACAAAGGGATTTCTGGGATGCGAAGCGATGCATCACGGGGCATTGGGACAGGACCCAGAATCCCCCGCACCCACGCCCCCTTCCCACAACCCACGGCGCCAGAATGGGAAAAGGGGCTCTGTGGGATAGCTGCCCATAATGCACCGCTCCCAATAGCACTGCAATTGCCGCAAATGTGGCCACGACAGTGCGCTGGACAGCTGTCAGTGTGGATAGACTGCAGCGCTTTCCCTACTCAGCTGCACGAAGTCAGGTTTAACTCACAGCGCTGTACATCTGCAAGTGTAGCCAAGGCCATAGCATACAGATCACTGCTGCTCCTACAACAGGCGCCAAACATATTTGTGGGCCCCCATTGGGGAAATAGGGCATGTGATGGGGGGCGGTCCGCAGAGCGAGGGACCAGTTGTGGGCAATGAGGCGCAGCGCAGCAGGAGTGGCCCCACTCAGCCCAGCACAAGGGCACTGTTTACAAATCCACAACTGCTAGACGCGCACTGGCCGGCCTAGCCCTGCGCTGCCAGCGTGCGCCTTCCACACTGTCCCCTGCCCTTATGCCCAGCACCCCCTCACCCAGAGATTTCCTCCACAGATCCCTATGTCCAATGCCCCTGGACTCGCTATGCCCAACACCCCCTGCCCAGAGACCCCCCCCACTGACCTCCCACCACAACTGCACAGAACCCTGCACACCATACCCCCGCCCAGCTCCCCCATCCACAGATCTCCTACTGTCCAGCACCCCCTTCACAGTCCCACCATCACAGCTGTACAGAACCCCATATTCCTGAGGGAATTCTGCATCAAATTCTGTGCATAATATTTTAAAATGCTGCAATATTTTTTTTACAATAAATAAATGTGGAAGCTCCACCATGGCAGTGAGGAGCACAGGCCACTGGCTGCATGGAGGTGGGAGAATACCCTGCAGCCTACCCCACCCCCCGGGACAGGGACTTGGCAGTGAGGCTGAACCTGACCCTGACACAGCACAAGGGCCAGGCCTGCCAAAGAAACACCCTGGGGCCCTGCCCCTTTTGCGCCAGGCACACCAGATGTGGGCAGGGAGGCTCAGCCTGGCAGCAGGATCCAAGTGCAGAGGGACTTAGTGTGGGGGGATCTAAATGGGGGTAAGAGGGTTCTGTGTGGGGCAGTCTGGGTGCAGGCAGCTCAGTGGGGGATCTGGATGTACAGGGAGGTTCCAGGTGCAGGGGCAATAGGAGTCTGCAGGGGGGACCAAGTGAAAGTGGTTGGAGTTCAGCGGGTGGGGTGGGGTGTCTGGGTGCAGGGGAGGTGGGGTTCATTTGGGTGGGGGTCCAGGTGTAGGTGGTTGGGCTCAGTGGGGAGGGCGTCTGGTGGGGGGCTCTTGGGGATGGTACAGATGCAGGGGAGGTGGGGCTTGTCAGGATGAGGGTTTGATGGGCCTGCTTAACAGGGGGGCCCCAGCTGCTGCCAAGGGGATCCGCATGCTGGGCTCAGGGCCGGCTCCAGGCACCAGCTAAAGAAGCAGGTGCTTGGGGCGGCCAATACCAAGGGGCGGCACTCCGGCCGCTATTGGGGCAGCACGTCCGGCTCTTTGGCAGCAATTCGGCGGCGGGTCCCTCCGTCCCTCTTGGAGCGAAGGACCTGCCGCCAAAGAGTGGAGTGACGCGATCGCGCTGCCACAGCTTTTTTTTTTTTTGGGGGGCCGCTTGGGGCAGCAGAAAACCTGGAGCCAGCCCTGGCTGGGCTCCCACTTCACCCCTGCCCCTGCTGCCCCGTCCCATGCCCCTTCCCCACCGCTCCATCTCCTCCCCATCCCTCCTCCTTCCTTCCCCCTGCCTCTTCCCCCCTGCCCCCGCTTCCCCCATCCCCTTCTCTTCCCCACTGCTCTATCTCCTCCCCAGGCTTGGGGAACAGGGGGAACAGCCCTCCAGCATAGGGTGACCAGATGTCCCGATTTTATAGGGACAGTCCCAATTTTGGGGTCTTTTTTTTATATAGGCTCCTATTACCCCCCCCCCACCCCCTTTCCCGATTTTTCACATTTGCTGTCTGGTCACACTACCCCAGCATGAC
>NW_020683117.1:0-6064 GCF_002925995.2 Terrapene triunguis
CCTGGTTGGGAGCTTTCCCTATCCCTGGATCCCAGCCCTGGTACAGAGACCTATTTCTCATCACGATATCCTCATTTTATTCTCAGAGGATGTGTCTAGGATCCTGGATAATGTTTTCTGCAGGAGGTTTGAACGGGGAGAGATCAGTCACTGTCAGGACCCAGAGGTCTTCAACCCGGGGCTGTAGGTTTCCTGGAAGCAGCCACACTCCAACCCTCCACCTGGAAGCCTGCTGAAAATTGCTTACCTAGGACCCACGAAGTTCAGCCCCAGTTTGAGGCTCCACTCCTGAGGTCCTATTGGAGGAGTCCCAGAGAAGCTAATTGGCCCTCTGGCCCTGCTTAAGGCAGCAGCAGGAAAAGGAAGCTGACGGAACACCAGGGCTGCTCCCTGTTCTGGACCATGTGCTGCCTATTTCTGCTGCTGCTCCCCTGGCTTGATTTCGTGGCATCTGATTTGTGGTTGTGATCGCAAGTTTCTCTTGCGCTTCTGATCTTCCAGAATCCTGACCCAGCTGACTCAACTCCTGTCATGTGAGTGTGGACTCTGGCTCTGACCAGTAGGTCTGGCTGCCCTTGACTGAGCCGTGACATTGTACAATTTCTCCAATGCTCTTTTTTGCTGTCCAGCAAGATACACCAGTACCTTGGCTCCCAAGGTCCTGGTTGCCTGCTATTCAAGGGCTGAGGGGTAGTGCTTGTATTGCCCCCACCCCCGCCCCAGCTGCTTTTCCTATGGGAATCTCCCTAGAGCAGAGGAGAAATCTCCTCTTTTCTTAGGATCAGTCCCAAGAGTAATTCCACCCACCCTGGCCTCACCTCAGCTACTTTGTTGACCTGGGATCAGGGACCACTTTTGAAGCCCTTAGCATGTGGGTGGAGGTGGGAGCAGAGGCTGAAGCTCCAGCAGTTTCCACCAAAGAACACCACCTTGTCTTTCTATGGTCTGACTAGGGCTCACCATCCATCTTGGAGCTGAACACCAAATGGGAGCTGATAGATTGTCCTTGGTGGGCCATGTTCTTGTGTGTGATGGAGCTGTGTGCCAGAGAGGGCCAGGAGAAGATGCACCACGCATGGCCAGGACCGGGCTAAACAGTCTGTAATGGTAGGTGAGTCAAACCTTGGCCACATATAGATACCTTAGGCATCTGTGGGGACTGAATCTGGGCCCTTCGCTGCCAAGAGCACAACTCACTCCAATTTGAGTCATTACAGTAGTGACCCCTACCAGCCCCTCTGAGGGGGTCAGTATTATCTCTGTTAGCTGGCGCACAGGGATGGAAAGCAACTGGCGGCAAGGTCACACACAACACCACTGCCAGAGGCAGGAGGGAAGCATGGTACTGATACCAGTCCAGCTCCAACCACTAGACTCCACCCGCCTCTAAAGCCAGAGAACCCCAGGAGCCCTGACTCTGACAGCTAGGCCTTAAATGACAAGACCAACCTCCCTCCCACTCAGGAAGCCATAGAAAGGGACCATCTGCTGAGCTCCCCTTTGCAATGACACTGTCAGAGACCATTGCTAGTGGGTGCCAAGTGACTGAGCAGGGAACTCCTTGAGAGACTCCTAGAGACTTGCAGGTGTTTCACTGTGACCCTCTGGGGTCCGTGGAAAGAGAGCTGCATTGAAGAGACTCTCCTGCTCTAACAAAGGGTTTCTATGCTCCTAGAGAGTCAGCCAGTGAGGCCAGTTTTCAGAATGTGGAAGAGCTGTTTGGCGATGGGTTGGAGGATTCACCATGTAGGTGGCAGCAGCTGCAGTGCCTGGGGTCCCCATGGGCCAAGCCTCCACTCCTGACACACTAAGCTAATTTCGCACTGCTCTCAGTGGGGCTTTGGCTTTAGCTGCTGGGCCTGCGTGCCTAGACAGAGGACTCAGGTATTTCCATCATGCTGCTCAATGGCAAATACAGCCATCCACAGAAGTGAAGAATTGAAGTGAAAGAGTAAAGCTGGAGCATCCGCTGAGCTGCTGCAATTAAGTGAGCAGAGCTGGGGAGAGAAGAGGGAGAACGCGAAGGTGACTGGTGGCAGTAAGGAGGAAAAACAGTTTGGGAGCCAGGAGCGTAGAAATAAATAGTTAATGATGAATACTGCGGGCTTTGTCTTGTGTGGTGAAGGGTTGAAAATGGGTCTCTTTACTATCACACTCAACTTTAAAATAGCCAGGAGCTCTTCTTCTCTTTTTCTGGACTAGCCACCAGAAAAAGGACACAGTACATGTGGCCAAGGAAATAGAGAGGCATGGGGGTCAGTCGCAGTGTTGCCTGTTAATATGGCTCTTGTCAGGGAGCACGGCAGGTTACTTTGGACTAGGTAGGAGCCACATGTCTCCAAACCTGCACATCCCGAGGCTCCAGAGACCTCTCTTCAGATCCCAGAGCTTATGTTATGTGTCCTCTCCTGCCACACTCACCTGTTGGTGACTAATGCAGTCACAGAGTTCAGGCTCAGTGTCATGCATTCCTCTGGGCTGCGACAAGCGGGAGGTCTTGACCTGCAATGGATCCTCCTGTGCATGGGCTGAGTGGGCAACCTCCCTAATGCCATATCTGGTTTCCAGCCCATCTACACTAAGGAGGAGGTGATGGACTTACCCCAAAGGTGGGTGTGAGAAGAAGCAGAGTGAAGCGGTGATCAGAAACCCATCCCATAGCATTCCACCTAGAGTCATTCCAACAACCACCTGGCTCCTTCCTGCTGTAGGCCGCAGCCCCTAGGTTCCATAGGGAATTTTTGAATGAACCCTCTAGAAAGCTGCCTCTGGCTCTCTACAAGATCTCACACAGCCCTATCATGAGAGGTAAGGAATAAGGTCCTGCCTCCCGCAACTGCTCAGGGGAATCTTCTCAGAGAAATCACTACAGGGCGTTATGCATCTCTACAAACAGATCACTTTGCATTGTGTAGTCAAGAAGCTGCACCACTCTTTTTAGAGAAACATTAACTCCCACAGGGATTTCTGCTCTAAATCCTCCGGGCCTGAGGGAAGGATTCTGTGGGAAAAGAGGCCGTTCCCTTGCTCCAATCCAGGCTCTGCTGTTCTGATGCTGCAGAGCAGATAGGGAAAGCTTGAGAGTTCCTGGAGAGCATGCTGCAACGCCAGCAATCCCATTGTGCCTCAGCCCTAGGGACACGTTCTCTTTCTCCCCCGGCAGCTTCCAATGGAGGGAAGAAAGGAACACGTAAGATGGAGTCTCTCCCTGGCTTATAGATAACCCAACCTGCAGTAACCCAAGTGTGGACGCAGAGGAATGCTGTGGTGCAGTGTATGTGCCCTGCAAGACATCTCTCGTGAAGGGAAGCAACACTGCTCTTGGCACTGGAACCTGGGCAATAAGGAAGAGGAGCTGGAAATTCTCCCTGGGGTGGGGAAATGGGGAAACCCAGTGGGACGATGTGTATGACTGGAATGTTAATGTCACTGGTTACAACCCATTGAGGTAGGGGAGAGAGGATAAAAGTGGTGGGCAGAGTGGCACTTTACATTAGACCAGCGGTTCTCAAACTGTGGGTCAGGACCCCAAAGTGGGTTGCAACCCCATTTTAATGGGGTCACCAGGGCTGGCATAAATTTGCTGGGGCATGGGGCCAAAGCTGAAGCCCAAGCTCCACTGCCTGAGGTTGAATCCAAAGCTTGAGGGCTTCAACCCTGGACAGTCAGGCTCAGGTTGCAGGCCCCACGTCTGGGGCTGAAGCCCTTGGGCTTCGATTTTCGCCTCCCCACGCAGGGTGATGGGGCTCGGGCTTTGGCTTTCCCCCCACACCTGGAGCAGTGGGGCTCGGGAGGGCTCAGGCTTCAGTCTCCCCTCCTTGCGTCGTTTAGTAATTTTTGTTGTCAGACGGGAGTCGGAGTGCAGTGAAGTTTGAGAATCCCCACATTAGACACATCATTACCTGTTTTATGTTCTTGGTTATTGAGAACCCCAGGACCTCGAATGGATAGGGATCAATCTGCTAATTCACACAGCCCAGCAGGTGAACCGGTGGGGGGCTGGCACAGTTCACTGAATCCAAACCAGAGAGCAGGAAACGTTGCTCCTTTTGCACCTGTCTGTGACTTGTGGGAAGAAATTAGGTTAGCACGGGGGACTTCCTACTGGGAGACAGACGGGGAGGTCTCCCGTAGCCAGGAGTAAATCATCCTTGGAGATTTTGAAAAATTGAAATTGAAAAATTATAAATACTTTTCTAATGCAAAGTACCCAACTAGGGGTGACTCTATTGTGGGCCTCCGTGTGGTGGATAAAGATCACTGGACTGGATGTTCGTGGTTGCTCTGGGGCACTGATCATGAATTGACTGTATTCAGTAAGGACCAGTAAGGAGGTTTTGGAACAAATTGATAAATTAAACAGCAATAAGTCACCAGAACCAGATGGTATTCACCCAAGAGTTCTGAAGAAACTCAAATGTGAAATTGCAGTACTACTAACTAACTGTGGTATGTAACCTATCCTTTAAATCAGCTTCCATACCAGATGTCTGGAGTATAGCTAATATGACACCAATGTTTTTAAAAGGCTCCAGAGATGCTCCCGGTAATTACAGGCCACTAAGGCTAACTTCAGTACCAGGCAAATTGGGTGAAATGATAGTAAAGAGCAGAATTATTAGACACATAGATAAACACTATTTGTTGGGGAAGAGTGAACATGGTTTTTGTAAAGGGAAATCATGCCTCACGAATCTACTAGAATTCTTTCAGGGAGTCAACAAGCATGTGGATAAAGGTGATCCAGTGCATATAGTGTACTTAGATTTTCAGAAAGCCTTTGCCAAGGTCCCTCACCAAAAGCTCTGAAGCAAAATGGGATAAGATGGAAGGTCCTCTCTGGGATAGGTAACTGGTTAAAAGGCAAGAAAGAAAGGGTCTGACTAAATGGTCAGTTTTCAGAATGGAGAGAGGTAAATAGTGGTGTCCCCCACGGGTCTGTACTGGGACCAGTACTGTACATCATACTCCTATGTGATCTGGAAAAAGGGGTAAACAGTGAGGTGGCAACATTTGCAGATGATACAAACCAACTCAAGTTACAGAGTGGTAGCCGTGTTAAGCTGTATCAGCCAAAAAAATGTGGAGTCCTTGTGGCACCTTAGAGACTAACGAATTTATTTGGGCATAAGCTTTCATGGGCTAAAATCCACATCCGATGAAGTGGGTTTCAGCCCATGAAAGCTTATGCCCAAATAAATGTGTTAATCTCTAAGGTGCCACAAGTAAACCAACTCAAGTTAGTTAATGCCAAAAGAGACTGCAAAGTGTGGCAAAGGGATCTCACCAAACTAGGTGACAGGGCAACAAAATGGCAGATGAAATTCAATGTTGATCAATGCAAAGTAATGCACCTTGAGAAACATGATCCCAACTCTACATCTAAAATGATGGGGTCTAAATTAGCTCTTACAACTTAAGAAAGAGATCTTAGAGTCATTGTGGATAGTTCTCTGAAAACATCCAATAAATGTGCATCGGCAGTCAAAAAAGCGAACAAAATGTTGGGAAATCATTAGGAAAGGGAAAGGGATTGTTACCCCAAAATCTCTGTGTGGAATAATAAGGAGGTGACATATACAACAGGTTCAACTCCTACCAGCATCTATCAGCTGGGAGAATTAGAAATCTGTGTGCCTTCTGCCCATGTTGCATTGAAATAAAGGATAGAAAGAATATAACCTTAAACAGAAAGCAGATTTATTAAGGGATAGATACAACTGGGGTTAGATTCACTATGGGGAACACTACAAATACCCATGAATAGATTCCAGCAAGGGGGCATAAAGCCCAGGCCCTTAAACTGTCCCTTGGCTAAACTAATAAATGTCCGAAAAATAATTACTGTCTCTCTTCTAGCTGCAGGTGGAGGACACTGGCAACGGATGGTCCGTCTCAGGATCTCTGGAACATCGGAGGATCTGGCTCTCTACTGCCCAAGCAGGAGATCAACAGATCTGAGCGGATAGCACAGCCTTCACTGGATCCTTTGGTGGATTACAGGAGTCAGGTAAGTATCAGAGTCCTTGACAGATGTTAGTAAGCGAAGTCTTGATCTAATGCC
>NW_020683118.1:0-1761 GCF_002925995.2 Terrapene triunguis
CAAGACTATAACAGAGTTCAACAAAGAACTAAATAAGTTCATGGAGGATAGGTCCATCATTGGCTATTAGCCAGGATGGGCAGGGATACAAAACCATGCTCTTGAAGTGTCCGTAGCCTCTGTTTGCCAGAAGTTGGGAATGGGCAACAGGGGATGGATCGCTTGATGATTACCTGTTCTGTCGATTCCCTCTGGGGCACCTGGCATTGGCCACTGTGGGAGGATAGGATTCTGGGCTGGATGGACCATTGGTCTGATCCAGTATGGCTGTTCTTATGACCAACAGAGGGCAGACCCAACCAGCAATATGTATATTTGGTGCACTGAAAGGGTTAACTTTCCAAAGCTGACCAAAATGATTAGTGAAAGTGTTTTGGAGCAAAAGAATTAAACAGAACAATGTGAATGAAAATTGGGAGCTATTGTTTAAGGAGCTTGTTAGATGGGGCATAACCCCCATTACATAATTAGCTGAGCTTGCAATGGCCTTCCACTCAACTCGCTGCCATTTCTCTGTCTGTAAATGTGGTAACCGTTTTTAAATCTAGATCCAATCAATTACAAGATGTCAGGGAATATTTTAGGCATCAATGGTCTGATCATTGGGTTAATGGCGGTAAACAAGAGATTCCCATACGGTTCCCACCCTCCCTCTCTCTCTCTCTCTCTCTCTCTCAATGTCTCCCCCCCGCCAACAGCCACCCTCATCCTCTCTCCCCTTTCTGCCCCTGCATCCTCTGCAAACTTTCAAAGACGGATGCCTCGTGATGGCATTCGCTCGTGGGGATGTTGCCTAGTGGTCAGGGTTTCAGCCCTTCGACATGCGGAGGGGAAAGGGGCGGCAGATGGTGGGGGAGCCCAGGGCCTCCC
Organism: Terrapene triunguis; assembly: GCF_002925995.2. Taxonomy (NCBI): domain Eukaryota; kingdom Metazoa; phylum Chordata; order Testudines; family Emydidae; genus Terrapene; species Terrapene triunguis. The sequence continues at coordinate 871 of NW_020683118.1, forward strand.
ACAGGGTCTCACCCAGGCCACTCTGAGGGTAACACAAGGGTGTGACACTTCCTACCAGCCAGTTATTGTCCAAAGTTCAGAGTTTATCACAGGAGGCTCTGAAGGGTGTCAGCTCACTGCTTGGCATCTCTTCACAGCTGGCGTGGCATGGCAACTCTCTCCCTCTTGTGGTGGCAGCTGCCTCTGTAATGCTGACAGACCCTGGTTGTTGGGACCTCTGGAGCTTAGTGCATGAGCCTCTACAGCATGAGCTAAAAGCCAACTGGCTGTTAGCTAAGACTGTAGAGCAGACTCATTTTATCTTTCTCTCTAAGTGGTCTCGGTGCCACTAGATGGGACACACCACCACACCCAGAAGGTGTGTGGGTTACATACTTCCCCTAGCTGAGGAAGCGCATCCTGAGCTTCAGAGACTTCCCAGTTGAAATCCCAGATGACCCCTGTAACGATGCGGCCTCTGGTGGGACACTACTGAGAGTATCAATTCAGGACAAATTGCTTGGAGCAAGACAGTCACAGCCCAAGGCTGGGTGTCCTTTACTACTAAGGCACACCAAACCAGCCAAACAGAAAGGACTTTGGTTTTACCCCACTGGCTAACCAGAAGTCATACAAGCAATTCCCTCAGATACCCCAGTTCCCTTGTATCACCACCAGCACCACTCCTTATGAGGATGAATGGTTATGAAAACCAATACCAATGCAGAAAAGGACCTAGGGGTTACAGTGGACAAGAAGCTGGATATGAATCAACAGTGTGCCCTTGTTGCCAAGAAGGCTAACGGCATTTTGGGCTGTATAAGTAGGGGCATTGCCAGCAGATCGAGGGACGTGATCATTCCCCTCTATTCGACATTGGTGAGGCCTCATCTGAAGTACTGTGTCCAGTTT
>NW_020683119.1:0-2542 GCF_002925995.2 Terrapene triunguis
CCCCGCCCCACCCTCTGGCGCCTCTGACCTTCTCCTAATGGCGTCCTTAGCGCCGCACTCACTTCCGCTTCCGGCCTTGGCCTGGGTAGAGGCGTTTCAGGGGTGGGGGCGCTGGGGAGGCGAAAGGGGGTTGCAGTGGGCGGGGCATGTGGCGGCTGGGGGGTGGGGCCGAGCGATCAGGGCTGAGGCCAGGCCCCCGGGGGAGGCGGGGCTGGGGGCGGGGCCGGGGCAGAGCGGGCGGGGCTGGGGGCGGGGCCGGGGCAGAGCTCCCACGGCCACGGGAGACAGAGCTCGGCCCCCCCCACGCGGGGATTGTCACTGGGTCAGTCTGGGCCACTGAGAGCGAGATGTCAACACTGGGCTTCAGCGCCAAAGGGTTTGACCCGAGCCCCGCTCCAGCCGCAGCTCCAGAGCCAGGACAAGCGAGAACAACAAGGAGTCTGGTGGCACCTTAAAGACTAACAGATTTATTTGGGCATAAGCTTTCGTGGGTAAAAACCTCACTTCTTCGGATGCATAGAGGCATTTAAGGTGCCACCAGACTCCTTGTTGTTTTTGTAGATACAGACTAACACGGCTACCCCCTGATACAGGACAAGCGAGGGCACGTTGGGGGGAAGGTGTTACAGGTCCTGTCGGCGACCTTTACATCCAAAGCCATCTGTCCTCATGGGACTGGCCTCTCCTTGCATCCCACACAATGCTCCTGAAACCGGATTAGTAAATGGAACGAATTTCCATTCAGACAGAACCAAGGGCTTAGACCTCAACTGCCTTCAGTGAAGATAACAACTCTTAATTGCTCACCTCAGGGTGGACTGATTTAAATTAAAGTCTTTATAATCACCACGCAGAAAACCTTGCTTTGAATCCTCTATTGGAATTGTGTTTGACATTCGTACTTCAGTCATTTTCCTAAAGACGGAGTAACTTTCCTTGGTGGGGAACCATCACAATGTCGATTTACGACTAAATATAATCTGGACATGAAATGTGCTGCTTTGTTTGTTTGCTAACCAGGAGGATACGTCCTTCCTCGGATACTAAATCCTTTCAGCCGGCACCAGCCAGAAAACAAGTAGGCAAACATTTGACAGAAAAGACAGAGAAACCTCACTGACAGACACCCGCATGGATGCTGTCTACATGCATGTGTGAACCAGCAGGGAGCTCTTACTGAAAAGTTCGCTCTTTAGCTGGGCATCTCGGGGGAATGGTGACTATTTTCTGCTTCCGCTCTGCGATTGGAGTCCAAACATGTGCCTAGGTTACAAAGAAGAGAAGAGCATTTCAGTCATTAAAAACTGAACAGAAAACCTGACCCTGCCAGGGAGAGTATCCCACACATTCACCTGGGATCTTGCTGTCAGGGCACTACAGAATGGAAGTGCTGAGGAGAATAATGCACTCCCCAGAGTCTGTCCTGGTCCAACCGTGAAAAGACCTTTTAGTCTTACCTCACCAGAGCCAGGCCATAGGAAAGGACCAGTTCATGGGGTCTCATGTTGCCAGAGGTATCCAGGATTTACAGCCAATCAGATCTGCAGTGCAATCCACAGCTAAAGGCATTCTGTGTCCAGCCCTATGTAAGCGGGGGAATGGTCCCGCTATCGTGGGGACCTGTCCTGGCTCATACACTACCCCCGTGGAATTGGCTGGCGAAAGGATCTGAGTCCTCGCTCCCACTCCCTTCACCCAGAGGCCCGCCTGACTCCAGGACACCCCTTCTACTCTCATGTGGCAGAGTCCTCGTAACCTGGACAAGGCTGGGCCCAAGATTCCTGGGGCTCGACCCCCAGTCTGGTTGTTGTACTTAGGACAGGGCTCGGGTGTCTCCACTCCGGGGTACTCTCTCTGCTCCGGATGCTTCCCTGACCCACTGATCATCGCATATAGTTCAGAGCAAACACAAGTTATTAAACAGCAAGTCATTAAAAATAAGGAGAAACTGGGGAAGGTGAAAGGAAAAGCCGTCACCCCGCTCTGTGGCACGGGGGACCCCAAACAGCTGTGGCTGGAATGTCAGGGCAGTTCAGTCTGTTCCTTACACATCCCAGGCCCCTGGCCAGGCCCTGGCTGTGCTGCAGCGACGCCGCGGGTCGGACACTCGCTCTGGCGGTGGCCACACGCCCTCAGGGTCTAGGTGGCAGGGCCCCTCCCCCCCGTGGGGGTTACAATACCCCTCCCAGTGCGGCCTGCAAGGCCTCTTGACTGGTGGGGTCTCCCTGTGCTGGGCCCACTGCCCAGGGACCCCCTCACTCTGCCCAGCTGCTCCCCGCACCTGGCTCCAGAGGGCTCCAGCCCCAGCCCCACTCTGCCCCCACACGGCTGCTGCTGCTCTGCCCCACGCGCGGCTCCCTGGACTGCTCCTCTCCCCTCAGCTCAGCCCTGCTCAGGCAGCTCCAGCTCCCACGGCCTCCTGACTGCCCCAACACACACAGTCACACTCACCTCCACTGCCCCCACAAACATCCACCCACCCACACCCCCACCCACACACTCACCTCCACTGCCCCCACAAACTTCCACCCCCACCCCCCAC
>NW_020683120.1:0-1601 GCF_002925995.2 Terrapene triunguis
TCCTCTTTTTTGCTTGCTGAAATATGGTAACCCTAGAACACACCAACAAGTATTTACAAGTAATGTTCACACCCTCTCCTGAAAGCAGGATGGGGTATACTGGGACTGTAGCTCAGTGACTGTTCCTTCTCTTGGAAACACCTGCATTTCAGCTGTGGGTTTATGGGCCCTAGGAGTTGATTTAGCAGCAGCAAGACTGGGGAGTCCCTATCAGAGGCAGGAAAATCACCGCAACTTGCTTCAATGTTTGGGAGTATTTATGCAGGGCCCCTCCCTGGCAGCTCCCAGGCTGACAGCTGCTCTCACAGCACGTGTGCTTGTGTTTCCGGGCAGAGCATTAGAGTGTTACTGGTGATTGTTTTTTTTTTTGCCTGTTTATTTCCATGAGAGCTGGGTCTGAGCCACAAAGTCAGATCTAGGTCAAAGCTTTCTCTGATAGCGATCCAGGTGTTGGTTCCGGCCCATCTTGACTGTGTCTGATGCTGGCTGTCGGACAATGACCCTTTTGTCTAGAGAGGTGGAATGAGTGCCTGGCAAGGCTACGGGATGTGAGTCATGTGAATTCCTGCGGCATGCAGTGTAATGGCCTGAGTCCGGATGAGCTCAGCTGCTCTTCGCTGGGAGACGATATGTAATTCCACAAGAATTCCACTGGATCGCCCTTTAATTAAAGGAGCATATTTAGAGCTAATGAAAGTGACAGTCTGATCATGGTAGCGTGGGTGAGGGATTGTGCAGCTGGTGCTGTGAAATCTTCCCTCAGACAACTCTCCAATGGCCCTTGCTCCCCACTGCTATCCCAGCCCTGGGCTCCTTGCACTCAGCTTTGCCAATGCCCTTCAAGCCTGACTCACCATCCCCCTGCTGTTCCGGGGCTGGGTTCCCCACACATAGCTCTGCTGGTGCCCCTCAGTCCTGACCTGCAGTCCCTGGCTATTCCAGCCCTTTAAGGAGAGTCTGCAGGGGTTCATTGAAACCAAACCTTCATGAAACCTTCACTTTTGAACATCGCTCATCGTTACCAAAAGATGCAATGTGATTACTTGGGCAAGTGGGGCTACAGGCTTCCCTGGCCCATATGACACCTGGTTACTCCCGGTCAGGGTTAAAGGCACAACAGCAAACTATCCCGACATGAAGGAAAGCTAGGAAGAATAGTAAGAGCCACTATGACAGCATCAGGAGATCTCAAAATCCTACAAAAGTGGAAACATGGACAGATTACTAAGGATGAATACTAGGGCTGTCAAGCAATTAAAAAAATTAATCATGATTAATTGCACGATTAATCACGCTGTTAAACAGTAAGAGAATACCATGTATTTAAATATTTTTGGAGGTTTTCTACGTTTTCAAATATATTGATTTCAATTACAACACAGAATACAAAGTGTACAGTGCTCACTTTATATTTATTTTTTATTACAAATATTTGTTCTGTAAAAAACAAAAGAAATAGCATTTTTCAATTCACCTCATACAAGTACTGTAGTGCAGCGTTTCCCAAATTTGGGACGCCACTTGTGTAGGGAAAGCCCCTGGCGGGCCAGGCCGGTTTGTTTACCTAGGGTTACCATATTTCAGCACGGAAAAAAGAGGAC
>NW_020683121.1:0-1772 GCF_002925995.2 Terrapene triunguis
TCTTCCTAGAGTTTTCCCTGCAGGACTTCTTCTGTTCCAGCCCTTAGTTCCCTCCACCTCAGCAAGACACAGCACAACCTCTTGTATCTTGGTTAGAGCTAACTAAATTGAACAGCCAAGATGTGTAAACAGAAATTACTATGCATCTTTGTGAAGGATTCTAGCACCTGAGTTTAGGTCCGGATGACACAGAACAAGAATCCTGCACTCTTACAGTCCTCTGTCATGTTATAGGGACCGGGTTCGACTGTGTGCAATCCTACTAAAGTTTCCATCTACGCTATTCCTCATAATCCCACAGATTGCGATACACATAATGACTGTGACGGGGTGGACAAACCCCAGACTGGACCAGGAGAAGGAGGAGCTAATTTCTGTCCTGAAGGCTGAGGTGAAGCCACCCATAGCATCTGCCATGTATACTAAGCCTTAATAGAACTTGGCTTGACAGCTAGTCGCTCTTGACAGAGGGATTTTGTGTCTGACACAGAGAGACCCTAAGGGGTGGGGCGAGCAGCCTTACGTTAAGAATCTTAGGAGGAACTACATCTGGGGAAAGTGTTTGGACTGGGGAGCATGTTGTCTTATTACTGATTTATCTGTTAATAAAGTCAAACTCCAGGAAAGAGGCAAGTTTTGACCCTACACAGTATGTATGGGACGGGGGGAACAGAGTCTTTTGGGTAGGTAGGGCAAGACACCTGGATCTTGCTCACCAGCCCATAGATTGCAGGACTTCTGCACAATAAAGTATGAGATCCCGTTAGTGGGGTTCCTGCCCCTCACTGGGAGGCCTGCTACAGCAAGAAGGATAATAATAAAATATGGAGTTATACTTATCTCATAGAACTGGAAGGGACCTTGAAAGGTCATCAAGTCAAGTCCAGTCCCCTGCCTTCACTAGCAGGACCAATTTTTTTTTGCCCCAAATCCCTAAATGGCCCTCTCAAGGATTGAACTCACAACCCTTGGTTTAGCAGGCCAATGCTCCAACCACTGAGCTATCCCTCCCCTCCTGTTACTTCTTGCCTGCATCTAGAAATCTCCACTCTGTTGCAACTTTTCCAGGAATAAATTCCCTCCAGATTGCCTTTTGTGTTCTGTTTTCTATAAGTTCTTAAGGTCCACACATTACCATAGTATCTGAGCACTTTCCAGTCATGCATTAAGCAATGCGACTCACATCTGTTACCTGTTGTCTACTGAGTGTGCTGTGGAGTGTCAACATTGCAGGGTTCAATTCTATCTAATGAAGCATTCCATTTATTAATAACAACACCATTTATCTCTACCAGAGACTACACTGGGGGGGGGGAGGGGATTGATCTAAGATTCGCAACTTCAGCTACGAGAATAGTGTAGCTGAAGTCGACGTATCTTAGATCGACTTAGAATCACTTACTTCGTGTCCTCGTGGTGCGGGATCGACAGCTGCCGCTCCCCTGTTGACTTTGTTTCCGCCTCTTGCCGAGCTGGAGTTCAGTAGTCGACGGGAGAGCGATCGGGGATCGATTTATCGCAGGGGTCGGCAACGTTCGGCACGCAGCTCGCCAGGGTAAGCACCCTGGCGGGCCGGGCCAGTTTATTTACCTGCTGACTCGGCAGGTTTGGCCGATCGCGGCCCCCACACGCCGCGGTTCGCCGTCCCGGGCCAATGGGGGCAGCGGGAAGCGGCGTGGGCCGAGGGATGTGCTGGCCGCGGCTTCCCGCTGCCCCCATTGGCCTGGGACGGCGAACCGCGGCCAGTGGGGGCCACGATCGGCCAAACCTGC
>NW_020683122.1:0-1151 GCF_002925995.2 Terrapene triunguis
TGTTAGTCTCTAAGGTGCCACAAGTACTCCTGTTCTTTTTGCGGATACAGACTAACACGGCTGCTACTCTGAAACCTGTCAGATGAACTTGTTCCAGTGCCTATGTTCTTATTGGTCAGAGATCCCTGGGTTTTATTTAATGGATTTCTGGATTAAGTGCTGATAAATCACTTACTCTCTCTGTGACTCATCTATAAAACGGGAGTAATCACTCTGTATCTTTCAGCAACATGGGGATGACTAACATTTGTAACATAGCTCTTTGTTTGGGGGAAGGGATAGCTCAGTTGCAGGGGGTTGGACTAGATGACCTTCTGAGGTCCCTGATATTCTATAGTTTGAGATTCTCACATAACAAGTCCAGAATACTATGACAAACTAATGATTTTCAGGATTTCACATCGGGAATTTAGGAGCACAAAACTAGCATGTTATTTACATCACTAACCTCTATTTTGGTTTCCACTTTTATAAGTTAAATATCAAATATATTTTTATTATTCATTTTTTTCTGTGAATCTCCCTCCACCACACCCCAGAGATATTATATGCCAAGTTCCATCTAGAAGTGAATTTTTACGGTTGAATTATAACCCCCCTGAAAACAGAGTTTTATAATGGAACTCTGACCTATAGTACCATATACAGATACATAAGTTGTTGGGGCGGGTGTGTATTAGTATTCCCCTGGTGTCCAGAATTCCCCTGCTGTCCAGAATAGCAATTATGATTGTAATTTTTCCCCCTGACAGCGTCACACTGTTTGCAGTCAAAAATTCCTAGCCAGCCATGCAATCGAGAGCAGATCAACCGTGTTCACAAAGAGACAGTTTGTACTAGAAAGGCTAGTTAACCTAGCCACCCGGCATAACTTTCTAAGAGCAGCTTCGTATTGTAGAGCCCAGCAGGGAAGCTTTCGATGAATATTCTGCCTGCCCCTGAGCTCAAACATTTCAGCAATTCAACCTGCTCCCTGAGTCTGCATGGGAGACTTGGGAAAGCCCTGCCGGGGAATTATGCTGGGGGCCGGGGGGTTAGAGAGATCTACAGGAGTTGAGATTGCCTGTCACCTACCATCAACTTCCCACGTGCGCTGAGCAGAAATTCCCTCCTCCCCCAAACAACCCACAAGATTAGTTTTGTAGGCTACT
>NW_020683123.1:0-1388 GCF_002925995.2 Terrapene triunguis
GCTTATGCTCCAATACTTCTGTTAGTCTTAAAGGTGCCACAGGACCCTCTGTTGCTTTTTAGAGATGTTAGAGCTTCTTCTCAAAAAATGATTGTCAGAGTTTTTTCTAATATGGGCAAAATAACATTTTTCTTTAACCTCATTTTCAGAAACAAATGAGCTGCTCTAGCTGAAACTTTTCAAAAGATTACAGCCCTAGAAGACACCTGGCATAGAACGTTTCAGCCCAAACATTTTAAGTTTGGCAATGTTACAAACCACTGAAAACAGGATTGTGTCCTGGGAAGTGTTGGGCAATCTTAACTATAAGCGTCTCCACCTGTGCCACCTATAATTAAAGAGTGCACAAGGAAGTTAAGCTCTGTAATATTATGTCAGTCTTTTTACTTGAGTCATTGCCAAGAGTTATGAGAAATTTAAGGTTTTATGAAGTGTGTGACACATCTGTCATATCCATTGATCTTAACAGATAACGATGTAGCAAATATAGTTAGGAGTTACAGCACTTGCAAGATTTGGGTTCTATGATTATTTGCTGACATATTGCAAAATACAGCAAGTTATGCTGAGAGATGCTGTTTTTCACTAAAATAAATGTCCTGTAAGCAATTTAACTAGGTGTGGTAAATAATTTGACTATTCTGCAAGTCAATGATAATTTAATGGTTCATGTTATGGCAACAGGTGCTAATGCCATGCATATTATGAGTGATCAGTATATAAGCACTCCGAATTAAATTCTCCATGGCAAGAGTTAAAGGAAACTCAATGCATTAACTGCACCCAGACACTTGTTAAAAGGGGATTGCGTGGGTTAAATTACTGTCCTTTGTCTAAGTGCGCAGTTAAACCTATTCTAAGGGTTTGTCTACTTGGTGCATTAGTCCACACCAGAGGGTTGTAAATGTTAGTCCTCACGAGCACATAGTGCACAAACTGGCCCATATGGACCCTGCTGGTGCACATTAGAAATTCCCTAGAGTGCATGAATGTTGTCCTGCTTTTACTGCATACTAGCGAGGTCCACACAAGCCAGTTAGTATGCAACATGCTAGTGCACACTAGAATTACACCCCGCTGGTGTGGACTAAAGCACTGTGTAGACAAGCCCTAACAAGTTCATTTGTGTTTCAGAGCAGATGCACAAAAGGAGAATAAACTCCCAGGCTCACCTTACCAGACCATACGAGTTTTGCATTGGAGGTTACCAAGGTGAAAAACTCAGGGGCCAAAGCTAGAAGAGTAGAGTGTGGTAAACAGGAAAGTTCAAGGCTTAGTCTACATTAGGACTTAGAGGTGGGATGTTAGCACGTGTGATGCCAACATTTGCTAACATCCCATCTTAAAATCCTAGGCTATACAAGGCCCAAGAGAAACCAGGATCAAGA
>NW_020683124.1:0-1307 GCF_002925995.2 Terrapene triunguis
TCCCAAAAAGCCGGACATGTCCGGGAAAATCCGGACGTATGGTAACCCTACTTATTTACATCACATAAGCCCAGTAAAGCGATTTTTGGGGGCTTTGTTTCCCTGCGATTGAGCTGCCACCAAAGTACCGTCGATCGGCTTTTTTTTTTGCCACTTGGGGCGGCAGAAAACCTGGAGCCAGCCCTGGTATTAAGCACTCTGAGGTTTCTGTATACCAGCCCCAGACCTTGTTTAAAATTGTGTAATGTTGGACAGTGACTAGGTTATGTTAACACCTTTGGCCCATATATTCCATCTAAATTAATACAACTGGTCCCATACTGCAAAGAGAAGCACATGGGAGGACTGAAGGTATACATGGAACGCCATTGACTTCAGCTTAATTTTGCAACTAATTAAGTACATAGTCTGTCAGGAACATACATTTTGGGGTTACATGATTGTATAAGTTCTGATGATAATCATTGTGAAGATATAGGCCATATAGGGGCAGAGAGATGAATTTACATGCTCCATGAGCTTAGCAAGTCTGTTATATCCAGGTTCTTGCTCCCATCATGTTTTTGCTCTTTCCCCTTTAAACAAAACCACAAGGGAATTAAATTAAAAAAAAGATACTGCAACCTTAAGGTTCAAGTCAAGCATTCAATAGCCAGAAAATTCCAGCAAATTAAGGTTGCTCCTGCAATGCTAATGCAGCCATGCTGCACACATGCACCATGATTTTTTTTAAATTCTCTTTCCCTTGTTAAGTTAAAAAAAACCAAACCCACTATATATTCCTCTTTGTTGTTAATGCATACAGTACTATAAATGCACTGTGGTTGAGATAGCATTACCTCTGCAATCTTGATTTGCCACACTCTTATTGACTTTTGAGTGCTTGACTTTCAAGATTTTAACCATTAATACAATTTTATTTTTGAATTTAATAGTGCTTATTTTTTAACGACTGCACATTTAGCACCTGATAATGGCTCACATTGTCCCTCTGAGCTCACATATCAAAAACACCTATTTGCGTGCACTATTACTGTGAGCTCCAATGACTAGTTACACATCTAACTGCCTACCTGTGTGCAATCACCCTATGTGTATGTGCAATGCAGGAACTGCAGGCGCTAATTAGATGAGACATAGAGCAAATCAGTCCACTATAATTCTAGGTTACTGAGTGAATACTGCAAAACACCCAAGGAAGAAAGTTTTAAGATGCTGGATACTAATGACTTTTATATAAGGAATGCATGATAGGGTTACCATACGTCCGGATTTTCCCGGACATGTCCGGCTTTTTGGGACTCAAA
>NW_020683125.1:0-3680 GCF_002925995.2 Terrapene triunguis
TCCAAACATGGGTTTTCAGGGGACTTTCCTTGCTCAAAGTTTAGCAAACTTTGTGAGCACTTTCACTTGTTGCGTTTTGAGGGATAATTTTTCAGTTCAGACCTAGGGTTTAGCTGTTCTCCAACACTTCCCTACTTCTGCTTGATATTCCTCTTTTTATACAGCCAAGGATCTCATTAGCCCTTGTAGCCACAGCTTTTTATTGAGAGGTCATGCTGAGGTGGTTATCTCCGATGATTCTGTCCTTCTCTGCTTTCTAAGACCGTCTTCCATCCTATAGTAAAACCTGCATTCTTTATTCCTAGATGTATTATCTTCCATAACTTCCACTGCCAGGGCTCCAGACTGAAGCTGCCTACCCACTGTGTAACAGAGCCTGGTGCTGGAAAGATTGCCTTCCTTCCTTCCTTCCTCCAGAACTGGATTCTCTAGTGCAACAGGCTTTGGTGGCACAGGAAGTGTTGATTTCTGATTCTCTGCGCTGAATCTAACCCAGAATATGAATTGTGCAATAAAAGCGCTGCAACTAGACAAAGGAAAATAAACATATGAATGTGACGACCACCATCTTGGCTGACACAGTGGGGACCTCCAGAGTTAAAAGCCTGAGCTGCTACACCTTGAGCTAAAGCTGGGCTTTAATAGTCAGGTGGTCTCCGAGTCAGGTGGGGGCGGGGAAGGGCCGCAACATACACTCACCAGAAGGTTACACAATATTGCCAGCTCCAAAAGTTCAAAAATCATGAGTCAGACCCCAAAAAATCATGAGTGTTTTGTTTGTTTTTTTGTTTGTTTTTTTAAAAAAGATCATCTCGTGTTTTTGGTTTCTCTTTTGATTTGTGAACTCCCTCCTGCCCAATCTCTGTGTGTCTTCGAGAGAGACAATTAGTGTTGCTAATTCCCTCCGATTTACTGAGTAAGGTGATTTTGGCCCCTGCAGCAGGAGTTCTCACTGGCTGCCTGATGGTATAGAGCTTCTGGCTTCTCCTCAAAATTCAACACTTTAATTCATTTAACCTGTGCCCTCCCTAGCCACACATCTGCCTGTCCCTGAGCCCCGCAATTCATTATGCACCCCCTGCAGACTGCACAGCCATTCCTCCCCCACAATCCCCACATCTGTCTTTTCCACAACCCAACTCTGCTCCTCCAGCAGTTATTGGGGTTTGTCACCCTCTCTCCCAGGCCTAAGGGGGAGAGGAGGGTGACAAACCCCAATAACTGCTGGAGGAGCAGAGTTGGGTTGTGGAAAAGACAGGGAGCTACTGTGGGGTTCAGTTCTCTCCTTTCCCAGGCCTAAGGGGGAGGCAGAGTAGCTCCAGGGATTCTCCACTGGCCTGCTCCTTTTTCTCTTGTCAGGACTGGTGTTGCCAAGATGGACACAGGAGCGGAGGAAAGAACAGCCCATAAACATTTTTCACAGGAGAGTAGGGGGAGGAGTTAGCAGAACCACCTGAGCTGATGGACTTTTTCTGCTCCGTCCTCACCTCCTGTGAGAATGGTGTCATCTGCTCTCTCTCCCCATCCTTTATCCAAAAACTTCTCTATCCTGAGAGGAGGTGGAAAGAATTTTGCCTGCCTCCTGCAGCAGCCCTGATTGGTGGCTCTTCCTCAGGAGGTGGGGGAGTGGGGAAGACCAGCCAATCAGAAGGGGGGGTTCCCCCAGGTAGAATAAGAGGGATGGAACATCTCTCATTATAATGAGACTGGTTATAACTCAGCCAAACTCATGTTAGTCAGGAGGAAATTGAAATAGCTGCCAACACTGGTTACATAGGCATTCTGCACATATAATAGTATTTTTTTTGGGGGGGGGGCACATTCCCTTCTGACTAAAAACTAAAGTATTTGGGATGGCGCATATCTTACTCTTAAATCTGTCTCTAGTAAGTTGCTGTATGAGTTTGTCTCTGTGATTACACCTTCTGAATGTGAATAGATATGCAAATGATGTTACAATAAAAGGCAGCATTTCCTGATGTGTTTAAATGTCTTTTGCTAAGTTTCATGTACCCAACATGCAGTACATATGGGAGTCAAATGTATGCTGCCCATTATTGGGGAATGAATGTATCATTTACCCAACAGATTTTTTTTCAAACAATCAAAAGCCTAGAGATGCGTCCAAAAATATTGACATTATTGTGTGGCTCCTGCAGTCACTGCAATGGCAGGCACAAATTGCGTGCTTGCACTGCACAATTTGACAACTGGATGGGTGAGGTGTGGACCACAGTATGTTTGTCATTCAGAACTTATCTCTTCTGATCCATTTTTTACCCACTCACTCTAGGGCAGGGGTAGTCAATAGGCAGACTATGGGCCGAATCCAGACCGCCAGATGATTTTGAACGGACCCCAAAAATTTTTTATTTACATGTTGTTATTATTATTATTTATTATCATTATTTTATTATTTTCTTTGGAGTCTTGATTATATCACGGCTAAGAAATTTTGACTTTGACAAAAAATAATTGACTACCCCTACTCTAGGATATCCACCTTTACCCAGTTCCCAGGGCGCAAGGCGTAACCCTCTTAATTTAGGCACCCACTCTTACCCAATTCCTAGGGCTCAGGGCATAACCTTCTATGGGTTTGTGGGGTCTTTTATCAGTGAAAGAGCCTTACACAGTAATATTCTAAACCTCTATTTATTAACAATCACCAAAACAGAATGCATACACTAAGCATACAATGCTCACCACTCCCAATAAGGCAGATGAACTTTTCCTGGTGGCCAGTCAGGTTCAAGTCATCTGGGACTCCAGCTTTTGCATGATATGGTTGGCAGAGTGTTGAGGTCTGGCAGCTCTGATCTTGGGTTGTGTCCTGGAGTTGGTTCTAAAGAACTTCCTTTTGGAGCCCAGTTTATATAGTGAAACTTAAGTCCTGCTTAGCTATACCTTAACCCATCATTTTACTGAAGTATTACAAAATAATTCTTTGTCCAATTCTAACATATTGCAAAACAATTATTTAACCAAGCATACCCCACCATCTTAGTTGATTTAAATCTTGCAAAATTAGTTATGCAACAGACAGAAACAATCAAAGAACCAGGCAGAAACAATACAGATAAACCATAGAGAAGTAGGGACCATAAAGGCAAAACAATAAAGTAGAGATTTCACAAATACAACTGTTGATAAGTGATTCCTTGCCAGACAGAATACTATCAAACTAAGTTTTTTTTTAAAAACATCCTAAGGTCTGTTTTCTTATCTAGTGGTGGTGGGTACTATTAGCACAGGAGCACCTTCTTAACAGTCTCATATTTCATTGTTCTAATGCACTTTAGATGGAATGTGAGGATGTGACTTTCTGCTTCTTGGCTCATGGCTGCTGCTGTCCTAATATGTCTGCAGAAAAAGGCCTCAGACTTACACTTTCAAAGTCTTTTCTCCTTCTTCTTAAAATACCCATCTTACTCCTTTCTTCCTTCAGGGCTTCTTTGCCTACCTGGACTGCATGACTATTCCCTTTTGTACATCCAGTCATAATAATTGTGTTTACACTTTTGCATGTGTCTCTAGCCTTTTGGTCCTAAGGGCTTGCTTGATCCAAAGCCCACTGAAGTGAATAGAAAACTACCATTGACTTCAATGGGCTTTGGAACTATGCAATTAACATAGGCACTGTGTGAACCACCTGTTGGGGAAGGCTAGCCCCCAGCCTC
>NW_020683126.1:0-1142 GCF_002925995.2 Terrapene triunguis
CCAGGTTTTCCTTTCCTTGTCACATCAGTGGATTTAGGGGGAGCCTACTTTGAGAATTCTCTTTTCCCTGTCCCATGTTCTCTTTGATTCTTCCACTACCATCTAGTATTTCCTGTTCAACAACTCCTTCAACTCTTGGTTCAAGGTCCCTTCAGCTCCTTTCACTACCATAGGTTTGAAGCTCTTTAATATCTATGGCACAAATTCAGGCCTGAACCCTGATTCTCATTCTAGTTTAGATAATCTCTGCACAAGAACAGAAACAGAGAGGAGGAAGCAAAGTTTCAGGCTGGCCCCAGAGGAAGTTTAAACCAGTCTCAGGGCTACTTTAATTTACACCTGGTTGCCTATAACCCAAAAAAGGATGATTCTGAGTGCCTGGATAGCTGAAGTGCAGTAGCACTTCTGCCACATCTCTTCCCCTGACCAGGCCCCTTCTACAAGGGGACTACAAGGAGGCATGGCAGAGAGCTATTATGCCAGTTCTATGCCATGTGGCAACTCTCCCCTATACCAGGGGATTTCCCCTAGTGGCTGAATCCAGTTGTTTTTATGCCACCAGAGCAGTATAAAGGAGCTATAATACAATGGAGAATCTGACACCAGTATATGCTGGTACTGTATTCACTTCAGCCAAGAACTTTCCTTTGATTTGTGGGGCTCCATTAGTGCTCAGAATAACTATCCTGCAATATAGTAGATCTTTATTTGGCTGTATTAAAAATAGACAAAATATTTAGAATTAACTGAACCAATAAAGCAATGGTTTATTAGTATTAAATTCTACTAAACTGGAAACAAATTAACTTATAATAAAGGTTTTATGGACAGTCTAGTGTTGCCAAGTTTTTGTTTTTTAAATTTAGGAAAACATAAGCAAAGAGAGGCACTTAAAGTTGTATTTAGAAGTACAATTTATAAATGTAAACATACGTTATACATCACTGAAATAAGATTTTCCATTTATTGATCTAAATAAAGCAAAATATTTATTTTGGTAATGGGCTTTTCCACAAAACAAGACATTATATCAGATATGGTGACTTATTCATAAGATCTGCTTTAATGTGATTACTCTCTGAAGGCTAGTGTGTCTGTTGAGTTTTGGTTTTGCGCCTCTCAGCCATAGATGCAATTTTTCA
>NW_020683127.1:0-1221 GCF_002925995.2 Terrapene triunguis
AAACCTTAAATTAAAGTGAATAAATGAAGACTCGGCACACCACTTCTGAAAGGTTGCCTACCCCTGGGCTAAAGTGAGGGAACTGTTAAAGCTCAGAACAAAAGAAAGCAACGTGAAACCACTCTTCAATAGACTCTGATAATCTCACAGCAGAGCAGGACAAATTCTGGAAGAGGTGTGCCAAGGTGAAGAAATATCATTTGGGGTCTGCAATGAGGAACGGTGGGGGCAGGAACAGGGAGCTCCATCTTTGACAGCTTTGTACCTCTGCTGAGTTTTACTTGTGGTTCTCGCCCATCCTTAATTCCAATTATAATTTACATTAGCCCCTGAGCTAAAATTAACATAAACTTCCTCATGGCAATAAAAGCAAAATGAACGAATTACGGTAGCATTTGTAGCCATTGCTGCAATGTTCTGTCACTTTTAGTACTAACATCATCTGAAGCCAAATTAAAATTTATATTATACATGAAAATTTATGTGAATGAAACTCAGGATCAGAGAAATATAAATACAAAAGACCTATCAAATTACTTATATCCAGCCCCTCAGCCAGTGCAGGATTATTCCCCACAGCATATTCTGTGTTGTTGTGTTCAGTCCAGTTTGAAATGACTCTAGTGACAAGGCTTCGAGTCAGTTCCATAGCCTACCAGATCTCATCACTGGTGTCTGTTTCCCTTTGCTTTTTTTATCCCATTTTGTCGAGTTATAGCTCCTTAAACCACCGTAAACAGTTCCCCTCTCTCCTTGGCGTTTACAACCTTGAAATGCTTACAGCTGATTACAGTATGTATCTCCCTAAATGATCATTTAGCCAAGCTGTGCATATCCAATCTCCACTCATAATTCGATACCTGCTGCACACCTGCCAACAATGAAAGCTATAATGCAGGGGTTGGCAACCTGCGGCATGCGTGCCGTCTTTTTGATGGCACAGCTGCTGCCTGCCGGGGTCCTGGCCCTACTCAGTCCCCCCGCCCACCGATTTCTCCTGCGGGGGCAGGAGGCAGAAGTTTGGTCATGCCGGCAGCCAAGCTCCCCTCTCCCCCGCTTCCCCCAGCGTGGTGCTTTCCTGCCCCTCCCCCTCCCTCTCCCTGCGCCGATCAGCTGATCGCCTTTGCGAGGGGGAGGAAGAGTGGAGCCACAGCGTGCTCGCTGCTCCAGGGAAGAGGCAGAGAAGAGGTGGGGACAGGGCCCTGGGGAAAAGGGTGGGGG
>NW_020683128.1:0-1078 GCF_002925995.2 Terrapene triunguis
CCCTGCTAGCTACTCTTCCATGACTTGCCAAGGCTTATCTAGGGAACTGAACCCTGGTCTCCCACGTTATGGGTAAGCACCCGACCATCCTTCCCCTCTCGTGCTACTTTGAAACAATTTTCTCCTTTAACCAGAATAATAAACTGTAGTGAGACTGTGGCTCAACTATTAGCAAAGTTACATTGTGAAGTTTGCTAATTTAATACAATAGTCAAAGCAATTCTATAATGCTGCCTTTTGCACTACGGGTTGGTCATGATGTTTTACACATTTAATTCTTGTCTTTTAAAAAGCCCTATATTGGCACTTTGATATAGGCAACAAATAAATTAAAGCTTCAGAGATAAAGCATGTACATATCTCTGTGTTTTTAATTTTGTACAAATGCAGACCAAATATTGTGACTGAGACTGCTAAATTATGGAACCAGGGTTTAATGAGATGTAATTATAGGTCCAAAAATACTTTGTGTGTGGAAGAAAAAGCTTACTGTATGCTATTAAAGTGTTTTATGTCCAGATATGCCTGAGACAACACATTATGGGGACTGAATAAGCATAACTGTCCAAGAAGAAATAATTGAAAACAATCCTTTAGATGTCAAAATAAAGCCATATATCCTGTGATTCTGTCAGTGGTTATTAAATATCTTTGCTACTATAGACAAGCTTCCTTAGTCGCTCATAACTTGTTACTAGGCAAACAATACTTATAGTCTGCAAGATAAGACCTTTGTTTCAGTTAAGTGTCAGCATGGGCACTGTACAGTCATATTAGCACTAAAGGGCAAAATCTGTTGGCAAGGCCATACCCTTAATCATTTTTGTTGCCTTTCTCTGTACTTTTTCCAAATCTAATATACCTTTTTTGAGATGGGGCAATGTAGTAAGTCGAGCACTCACTGGCACAGCGCCTCCTGCTAGTCAATCTCGGGAATTAGCTCCTCAGCCTCGGAGCACCCCCTGCTGGCCAGTGTCTCACCTGCCGCAGGCCCCGTGTCCCTCTCGGACCCCGGTACCCTCTCACCCTGGGGTACTGCCCACAGTAGCGCACCCACACTCTGGGTCTCCCTTCCCAG
>NW_020683129.1:0-1027 GCF_002925995.2 Terrapene triunguis
GCCAAAGGTTGCCGATCCCTATGCTAGGTCAATGGTGATGGAAATTGTATATGGAATTGCATGGAAGAGGAAATTAGGATCACCAGTATTTGGAAAAGAAGAAAAAGTATAAACTGGGCTTTGCAGTCTAGAAGGAATCCCGGTGATTATTCTGATAACATTTGCCATAGCGGATATGTGATGGCAGTACTTTCATAAGGTCAAATTACTCCAGGTTACTGGAAATGTGGGCATTAATGGGTATTGGTAATTTATGAGTCAATATGGATAGTTAAAAATAGCTAATTTGAATTTCACCCTATAATTAGCATACTGTTCTGAAGTATTAATGTACAGCAAATTTAATATTTACTTTCAAAAGGGCTTCAACAGTTCAAAGCCAAGATGTCAAAAACATGCCCTAGGTATCACATTCAAGTAGGTTCATTATGCCCTTAATTAAAAGCAGTAGCATATAGGAAATGCAGGATTATTAGTAAAATATCATGGGAATGCTTTCAAATATGTAAGAACATAATTACTTTTCCTCACTTCATAGAATCATAAAAGGTTAGCATTGGAAGAGACCTCAGGAGGTCATCTAGTCCAATCTCCTGCTCAAGCAGGACCAACCCCAACTAAATCATCCCAGCCAGGGCTTTGTCAAACTGGGCCTTAAAAAACTCTAAGAATGGCGATTCCACCACCTCCCTAGGTAACCCATTCCAGTGTTTCACCACCCTCCTAGTGAAATCGTTTTTCCTAATATGCAATCTAGGCCTCCCCCACTGCAACTTGAGATCATTGCTCCTTGTTCTGTCATCTGCCACCACTGAGAACAGCCTGGCTCCATTCTCTTTGAAGTATGCATTCTGTATTTACTTACTAATATCAGTCATGCTATAAAGCCTTCTGCGTAATTAGCATTATTACTGATTAGATGAAGAAATTACAGTAAAATGGATGAAAAAATCTGCTGAACTACTGAAGCCATGGATAAAAGACTGAATGCAGGCAGCAACAATTTAATAAGCAATATAACAAAAAA
>NW_020683130.1:0-5621 GCF_002925995.2 Terrapene triunguis
AGCCCACGAAAGCTTATGCTCAAATAAATTTGTTAGTCTCTAAGGTGCCACAAGTACTCCTGTTCTTTTCTCTTAGCAGGATCCCGTCTTCATCAATCCTTGCTCTTTATTTGAAGAACTGAGACAGTTAATTTCTTACTGCTGTGCTGCTGCTTCAGTTGATTCCATAAGGCAACCTCCTAGACAGTCCAGCCCCTCTGAGTGAACTGCTGGTGCTGTACTGAACAGGGAGATTCTTGGGTCACTCCTCTGCACGGGGTCTTTCTCAGATGCTGGCTAAGTCTCCACCGAGTCCCCAATTCAGCAAAGCACTTAAGAACATGTATAATTTTAAGCTCATGCTTAAGTTCAGTAAAGCACTTATGTACATGACTAATAGAGCTGGACCAAGAAAAAGTTGTTGAAACTCCCTCTCCCATGGAAACAAGGGGATGGAGGAATAAAATAAAGGGGAGGGAAAGGGAATCTTTGGCATCAAAGTGAGCAGCATGCTACTTATGGGGGATCCTGTGTATACTTCCTCTTCTCCCCGAGGCTCTTTGTAGGGAGAGTCTCATCCCACTGCCAGCCTGCTGTGGGCCAACCCCTGAAATGTGTCTCCCACGTCTAACATCCCCAGCCATAGCACTGAACTGGATAACATTGTTTAACCTGTTCAGCACCAACACAAATCCAGCACAGCCCTTAGGATAAGCATCCTTGCTTTCATTGCCCCCCTCAGGCTGCCAAGTGTGCCAATGTCCCACAAGAAATGTTTCCCCAGGGAATAATGAAATTGTCCATCGTGATTTGCATGTGGCATATGCCCACTTACAGTTGGCGTAAAAGGGTGGCTTGCCCTTGGACTGCAGAGCCTGGGGATAAACCAGCCCTGATTACAAGATGAGCCCCACCTGAGAGGAATCAGGCAATTCAAATTTACAAGGAAGCAGGGAGGGTGAGATAAGAACATGAGCTGACATACTGGGTCAGACCATGGTCCATCTTGCCCATCTCCAGTCTCCAGCAGTGGCCATTGCCAGAGCTTCAGGGGGAGTGTACAGAACAGGGCAATTATGGAATGATCCACCCCGTCTTCCACTCCCAGCTTCTGGAAGTCAGAGGTGTAGGGTCACTGTAAGCATGGGATTGCATCCTGACCATCTTGGCTGATAGCCATTCATGGACCAAGCCTCCAGGAACTTATCTAATTCTTTTTTGAACCCAGTTATACTTTTTGGCCATCTCAATATGGCATCTAGTTCCACAGGTTAGTCGTGCATCGTGTGAAAAAAGTACTTTGTCTTGTTTGTGTTAAACCTGCTCCCTATTATCTTCATTGGGTGAACCCTGATTTTTGTATTGTGGGGAAGGGTAAATAACACTTGTCTGTTCACTTTTTTCCACACCATTCATGATTTTATTGACCTCTATCATATCCTTGCTTAGCTGTCTCTTTTCTAAGATGAACAGCCCTAATCTTTTTAGTTTCTCCTCTTATGAAAGTCATTCCATACCCTTGATCATTGTTGTGACCCTCCTCTGAAACTCTTCCAGTTCCACTGTATCCTTTTTGAAATGAGGCAACCAGAACTGCACTCAAAATTCAAGGTGTGGGCACACCATGGATTTATATACTGTCATATCTTCTGTCTTACTTTCTCTCTCTTTTCTAATTCGTTTCTAATATACCATTAGCCTTTTTGACTGTTGCTGTACATTGAGTGGAAGTTTCCAGAGAGCTATTCACGGTGACTACAAGAACTTCCTTGTGTGGTAACAGCTAATTTAGACCCCATTTTGTATGTATAGTTGGGATTACGTTTTCCAATGTGCATTATTTTGCACTTATCAACACTGAATTTCATCTGCCATTTTTTCACCCAGTTTTGAGAGATCCCTTTGTAACTCTTTGCCGTTTGTTTTGGACTTTGTGTGTGACCCTGGGCAAGTCATTTAGACTCTCCATGCCTCAGTTTCCATCTCTACTGTGGGGATAATAGCACTGCCCTGCTTCAGAGGATAAAGGCATTGAAGATCGTGAGGTGCTCAGATACTATAGTATCATATACATACCTATGATATCTAGAAGATCAATAATCATAAGTGGTCCTGGTTCATTTATGTCACATCCACAAGAGAACTAGAGAAATACAGGATTCATTTCCCATAGTCAGAGTCCTTTCTCATAGACATGATATGGACCCTTTTTCTTACTCTACCAATAGCAGCTCTGTACAGTGGGCTCACAGAAAAGCATTCGCTAGCCCAAAGGAAAACCATGCTATGTTAACAGACCAGTCGTTAACAGATACAGGCTACAAACAACCCACTATAATGTAAAGGTGCAGCCACTAACAGAATCTAAACTGTGTGGAATAACCAGGCAAACTCCTTGGGTAAAATACATCCACTAAAGTTAAAAAGTTAGAGCAGGGATTGTCTGAGCCCTTTATCTCTTCAATGGTAATTGGTAGAAAACATATTACAAGATCTCCAGTATTGGAGATTGTTCCCTATTGGCATTACATAGCATCATGCTCCCAAAGCACAATACATGTGCAATATCTTAAAGAAAAAAAATGCCCACTTAAAGTCAAGGAAGAATGTAGCTAATTAAGATTGTTCATTTAAACTTAGCACATGTGGCACAGAGAACACAATCCAATTAATGCAGAGCACTTTGCTAGGGCACGTATAAAACAGGTGTTCTGGAGAGGAACCCTACCGCTTTTGAGCTGCAGTCTACATAATAAAACTTTGCCCTTCTAAGGTAATTTTAATACTATTTCTGTGACTATAATTTGCAGTGGAAAATAAACAGAGATAATACATACACACGATTCTTTAAATATCAGCTGCAGTGTGTGTGTAATTTTTGCAGCTCAACCTCTTTCCCTGGTGACCTGTATGACTTATTATAGAAATTTACTTTGAGTCACATAGAGGGAGCAGAGAGCTACAAGGTGTTTTATACATGTTCAGTTGAGACCTCAAATAAATCAGCAAGAAATCCACCCTGTACAGAGGGCTAGACAAAGGTCCATACACCAGTAAAATTGATCAGCTCCCTGAAACCACCAGCCTCTGGCAACACAAGCCCTGCCTTCCAGGCCCCCACTGGCCTCATGCTCTCTGTTCAGTTAGTGGTAGGCACATGCCAACCCCAAGCATCCCTCCTGGAGTGCTGAGCCCCTGTTCCACTGACACTCACAGACCTCTCAGGCTCGCTACTCCCAAAGGAACAATACACACCAGCTTGTGAGATTGAACTCAGGATCGCCCCTCTGCTTACCACATGGCACTTAGATAGACAGGGTGAAAACAGGAATACGTTTATCATCAACAAACAGAGATCCAAGCACTAGTAAGGAAGGATATTGGAAACAAATGGTTCCATATAAAACAAAATCATACCACGCTTTCTGGAGACTCAAATAACAAGGCATTTCCCTCTCTCCTGAAAGGTAGCTTACCCCAAGTCCTTTCCCCAGCATTTTCAACCAGTGTGGGTGAGACCTCTTCTCCTAAGATCAAGCCTACTGACTGGCAGCTTGTCCTCACAGAATGAAGGAATACTGAAGGGTTCATCTGTACCCCAGATAGTTTCAAAAAGTCATGGTCTTACCCCTAAACAGGATAACTCCTGCTGTTTTTTCCTCCAGCCGCTGTAATCTATTGATTAGTATTTTGCTCAGACTGTAAATGGGTGTTCATTGTGAACCATACAATACTCTATTTGCATAGACCTGCCAGGGTAAGCAGCATCTCTTTCCTCCCTCCACAGACCCCCCACCTGCCAGATATATGTGGATTACGCTTTGGTGATCTGTTTTAACTCACAGACCAAGAGAACATAAGTGTTAGTATATATACGTACCTCTTCACATTTTTTGTACATAAATCTTGCAATGATTCTGATGACCAGCGTGACAGAGGCTTTCATTAGAGATGTCACATAACATTAGTTTGGTGAAGCGAGGGGATCCTGTACCCCCTGTCTTCTGCCAGTGGGAAGCAAGATGTAGTTGGGTCACAACAAGATTTATCCATGCAGTCGACAGCTCCATTGCACCTGAGGAGCAGAGCTGTTGACTGTGGTCTTCATCCTGGAGCTTTAGTTGATCTTGGGTCCAGGCCATTGAGCCCCCTGAAGATAAGGACTGAAACCTTGAACCTGGCTCAATGGAAACTGGCATAGGGAGTAAAAGACAGGTTTGATGCATAAGTTCACAGTAGCCTGTTAGTCTCTAAGGTGCCACAAGTACTCCTGTTCTTTTTGTGTTTGCTGAGGCGATGCACTGCAGCTGTCTGGACTAGTTGGAGTTTCCTAAGGGCTGGTGGCTTCATGCCCAGATATATTGATATGGATAGTGATCCTGATATAAGTTTCTAAAGCACAGAGGATTAGATTCTCAGCTGGTGTAAATCAGTGTAGTTCCACTGGTGCTAGACTGACTTAGGGCCAGATTCTCAACTGGTGTATAGCTGATTACAGGTGCTACTATAACCCACAGTAAGGGAGGATGCGCCAATGTTCCTCTCTAGTGTCTGGTCCATACAAGATGTTAATGAGTCTGCTATAGCTGCCAGCTAGGGTGGTTAGTCACTTACCTCAAATAGCACATGCTTGTGCAGTTGGCGTGAGAGATCTACGGTTCAAACCCTGCTTATGGCCAACTGATGTCAGTTACAGTGTATAAATGGAATATCATCATCAATATACCCCATAATTTTTCTTTGTGTATGTGTAACAAACCCTATATTATCAGCTCCCCGCCCCTGCCCCCCAACAATACTCTGTGTAACAGGTTACAAAAAACTTGACTCATTCATTAAACATGAAAAACACAACTTTTTTTTTTTTAAGCAAAACTTAAATCATTTCCCCCGATTAGTAAAACTAGAGGATTGTAGCACCTGTGCTGAAGCAAGTGAAGGCAATGGAGAGACTCTTCTTGTCTTCAGTGGGCTTTGGAGCAGGCCCTAAATGTACCAAATAGCAGAGGCAGAAGTATTCATAGAGAAGGTGAGTAGCAGGTTCCAGATAATCATGTCAGGCTTCCTCTTGACATTTTCTTTGGTTAAAAATAAATGGCCTTTCCTTGCGTCTTCCCTGGCTCTCCCGCATCGTTTCCCCCACCCCCACCCCGTCTGTTTCCACCTCCAGAGAAGCCTGAACGGTATAATTTTCTTTTATTTTTAGCTATCTTTCATAATTGAAAGTATCTGTGTGTCAGAGAGAAAACGCTCCCCTGAATTCCTCAGCAGGCACTTACTGAAAGCCATTGATTAAAATGAAATATTTAAAGGTTGGTGGGGGGGGGGGTTGTTTTTTAATCTGTGCACTCACAGCAGCTATGGCTCTAAAAGGAAATTGTTTAATAGCATTATAAGGAATGGGCTTGAGGCCAGTGTTTCCCAGCCTTAGTGGTGGTTCCCCACCACAAGCCTGGTCAGGAGGTGGAGGCGCTAGACTAGTGCATGGGGCAGTGGAGAAGGAAGTGGGGGGGGGGGGGGGAGGAAAGCTGCATAATGCCAGATTCACCTTGCCTTCCCTACCTCCCAAGCAAAAATGTGGTTCTTCTGTTGTGGGCAAAGGAGATGGTCACTCACCTCTGACCCCTACTCTTGTAGCAGCC
>NW_020683131.1:0-1437 GCF_002925995.2 Terrapene triunguis
AGTGAGGTTCTTACCCACGAAAGCTTATGCTCCCAATACTTCTGTTAGTCTTAAAGGTGCCACAGGACCCTCTGTTGCTTTTTACAGACCTTAACTCTAGGAGCTTAAGTGACACTAACTTTGAGTGAAAGTAAGGACAAGATTTACAAAGGTATGTAGGTGCCTGATATGATTTGCAAAAGTGCTTAAGCGAGTCAGTCACGGGAGATAGGTGCCGAACTCATGTAGGTGCTTTTCTAAATCCTGCTATGCACCTATTCGCATCTCGAGATACCTAAATACATTTGGAAATCTGACCCTTAGGCTCCTAAGTCACTTTTAAATGTGGCACTTATGCATTTTTTTATATAGACCACCAGGAAATTCCATTACATTTTACAGTGTTAAAATTATGTGTTTGAATACCATTACATGTTTCTTAAGAAAACTGAATTTTTGGATACACACTGAATGCATTTAAAAGATAAACGGTACAGTATTACAATCTTTGATGTGAATAAGGTGAATAAGCCATCCACAAATTAATTGTGTTTCGTAACAGTGATAAAATATTATAAAAACCAAGTAATGGTTAGACTTTTGCAGAAATTAACTTATACTGCATGCTGCAAAACAATGTAATCAAACAACAGTGTTTGAGAAATAAAATATGAGTGAACCATTAATTCTAAGAGAGTCATTAAAATAAAATAAAATATAAAAATGAAAAATGAATCTGGCAGGTTTTACGACTGAAACATTTTGGAACTTAGCATAGAAAATGGCCCATTTTTTCTGTAATGTTTCTCTCTTGCACAGCAGCAAAACGTTTCAGGTAGATTTGAGTGAATACCTCAAATGTTTACACAAACATTCACACAAAATTCAATTAAAACACAGAATTCTCTTTGGCCATTTTGGCAGCCCTTTTGTGCTCACTCCTTGCAAATATTCTAGCAAACAAATTTAGTGACAGGAATGTTGACAGAAATAGTAAATATTAAAGAATAGTCACAAAGAGTGAATTTTGAATTCATTATACAAGTAGGAGCACTGGAAACATGATCCTAAGAGTAATGTTCTTTCAGTCAGGGAACATAAACAATACCATGTGACCCACATCAAAACAGAATTAATAAACATAGCTCAAATTTCAAACATCACAATCAAGTAAAGTAAGTCATTTTACAGCAATTTTAATCTTCAATTATTTGTAGAAATGACTAGTTATTTGAAATAATCAATGCATGTGCAAAACTGTAAGCAGCTGTAAAGAGCAAAAGAGCAAAATTTGTCTAAGTAGGTCACTACAATCTGCTCTGATTAAGGGGCAATGCACAGATGCACTATCCCAAAGCACAGCAGAGAATGAACTGTGACTCTGAGATAGGGTTACCATACGTCCGGATTTTCCCGGACATGTCCGGCTTTTTGGGATTCAAATCCCCGTCCGGGGGG
>NW_020683132.1:0-1088 GCF_002925995.2 Terrapene triunguis
GCCACAGGACCCTCTGTTGCTTTTTACAGACTCAGACTAACACGGCTACCCCTCTGATACTTATGAGATGATGTACCTCAGTTTTCCTTCTTATACAGCAGACCAAGTTTGTAATGTTTTTCCTGCTGTGCTAAGCTTTAAGTTTATTCACAGATAATAGCTGAGAAGCATCATTACCATATGACCTTAAAGGTTTTTTCAAAAATCATACACACTATACATTGTTACAGGGGTATTTATTAACATTAAATTTATCCCAAAGTTTAATATTAACATCAAATCTATTAAAAGCTTCAGATTTTAGCACTGCATACACACACAAAAGGAATATTTTTCCTACTTAGGGTTAACCTGTCCCTCTCTTATTTTTAGGTTTGACTCCATTTTCCACCTTCCTCTATCAGTAAGGTAATTTGCATTAACACAGATGCTTTCTGGCTTGCTTTTGGATCCAAAGCCATCAGCAGCTCAGAGACCCTGTCTTAAAAGGGACACAATCAACTTCCACACGAGTTTTGATTTCTTTTCACTTTCAACTTCTGCTTCCAAAACACACAGTGATCTGAAAAAGAAAACACAACCTATTGTGGCTCCCTTTAGAGCCCTAATAGGATTTTAGTTAAGTAGCATGTGTTGTCAGATGCTACCGGTGTGGTGCTCTGCTGTGTCCTGTTGATATCACTCGGCTGCGTGCGTGTGTTCCCTCTGTGTGCTGCCCCAGCTCTGCACAGATAGCTGACACAGCAGACCCGACGAGGACCCCCAATAACCACAGAGTCTAGTAAGATGCAAAATCACGTCAACTAGGTTTATTGCGACCTTGGACACAATTGCAGTTCCCCGTAGATTACTTAGTCTACCGGGCATACTACGAGAAAGTGCCTCTTGGCAATGGACCCAGCTCAGTCAGTGGCGGGACTTTCCACTGCCCCCTCGGCTGGACAAAGACACCACCCCAGGGATACATTCTTATACACAGGTACAAACAAGTTACACATCACTCCTGACGTACTGAGGTGCAACCCCTCTACGTAGCAAGGTGCCGCCTCTCACCTTGTACAGATTGGTTCGATCAAAACAACTCTATC
>NW_020683133.1:0-1334 GCF_002925995.2 Terrapene triunguis
GAAAGCTTATGCTCCCAATACTTCTGTTAGTCTTAAAGGTGCCACAGGACCCTCTGTTGCTTCCAACTGGTAAAGTATGTGAAAAAGCTGTTGATCAATACTGCAAACAGGTGACTGGTTTTGGGGGTTTTCTTTTAGTAATTTCCAAACACCATTGGAGGATTTCTCACACAATATGTTTAAAGTTGTTCAAGGTGTTCATTGAAATAAACTCTTTGTAGAATTAGGTAGATTAGAACATTAATGATTTGTTCTTATTTCAACAAAATATAGCCACAATAATGTTATTCCTTGTTCCAGGCCAGCAGCAGGTTTCCAACATCATTCTGTAGCTTTCAGTGAGCCCTTGACACCCAAAAAATGGGAAAGCTCAATTGGTGTTTATTCCACAAACACAATTTAAGGTCTAAGACTTGAACTTGATAAGAAAGTTGCAACCTGTTTTTATGCCAACACCTTTGTCTTTCAGTGGAGCAAATATTGAGCAATTTAAAGAAATGATTAAAGCATTTGCCCTGAATATACCAGGGCCGCCCAGAGGGGGAGGCAAGTGGGGCAGTTTGCCCCGGGCCCCGCAGGAGCCCCCATGAGAACGTCTGAGGCTCCCCCCAGCCTCCGCCTTCCCCCATCCCCCGGCGCCTCAGCGTGCCGCGTCCAGGAGTGGCCCTGGACAGCGCTGCAGTGGCATGGCTCGGGCGGGGCCTGAGGTCCTCCCGCTTGGAAACGCGTGGTAAGGGGGCGGGGCTGCGAGCTCCGGCGGGTCGAGCGGCAGGAGCTCCTGGACGTGGCTCGCTGAGGCTCTGGGAGAGGGAGGAGGCGGGGGGAAGCGGCATGGGAAGCCCCTCTGAGCCGGGCACCCCCCCAGCCCTGACCCCCAGCTCCGAGCCCAGCCCCTCTGAGCCGGGCACCCCCCGACCTCATCCCCCGCCGCAGCCCTGACCCTCAGCTCCGAGCCCAGCCCCTCTGAGCCGGGCTCCCCCCGACCCCATCCCCCCTCCAGCCCTGACCCCCAGCTCGGAGCCCAGCCCCTCTGAGCCAGGCACCCCCCGACCTCATCCCCTGCTGCAGCCCTGACCCCCAGCTCCAAGCCCAGCCCCTCTGAGCTGGGCACCCCCTGATCCCCTCCCAGCCCTGACCCCCACTTCCGAGCCCAGCCCCTCTGAGCTGGGCACTCCCCGACCCAGAGCCCAGCTCCCCACCCAGCCCTGGGCAACAGTAGCGCCACCCCCAGGCAGCGACAGCCCATTGGCACCAACCATCACCATCACCCAGCGACAGCCCATTATGTAATTGCAAATGTATACATACAATTAAAGCATTTAATGTTTTTAAAT
>NW_020683134.1:0-1707 GCF_002925995.2 Terrapene triunguis
GTGGCTTTTTTGCCTAGGGTGGCAAAAAAGCCAGAGCCGGCCCTGCAAACATAGACACCTCCAGAGGGAACACCCCTCACCCAGGGATTCCCTTTTGCAAGGGGAATACTCAAGAAGCTGGCAAAGCCATGTTTTCTCCTGCTTTGTACCACCAGAGCTCAGGGGAGGATCCTTGTTTATATCTTTTTTCTCAAATTGTGTCAATGATTGAACTTCACTTTAAGATTTTGGGTTCATTCAAACCTGAATGTTAGGTGGACTTTGGGTGGTGCAAACCCATTTGGGTTGAAACCAGGGAAACCCAAGGCAAACTAAAGCTATCATGTTTTCTACTATAATAGTAATAAATGATACTAATAATCAGGATTAGATGCTGGTCCTGATTTTCATTGCTTTGCACCCTGAGTGGTAATTTACATCTGGGCAAAATAGGCTATGTCATAAGCCCTCCTGAGGCTGCTGTGCAGTACTCCAGCCAACAACCTACTTAACTTGCTACCTAGAGATTCTGTGGCATAGGGGAGTCCCTGAGCAATGCAGAGCCAAAGTCGCTGACTCCCCACCACTCCCCCTATGAAATAAGCATTGGTAAAGAGGGTATGGTCAGAGTACTAGAGTGCTGCTGTGCTCCAGTGATCTCTGGTAGCCAGAGCTGCCCATTAGGGATCATTAGAGAGACCAGGTGGGTGAGGTAATCTCTCTTATTGGACCAACGTCTGTTGGTGAAAGAAACAAGCTTTTGAGCTTACACAGAGCTCTGCTTATACTGCAAACAACCTTAGGGGTCCTAGCAATTTAGAACATCCCGAGGCTGCTGTAAATTGCTCCTCAGAACCAGAGCAGTACCCGGCAGCCTGACAGTCAGGGGATCTTGCCCAGTGATCTTGTCTGTCATTACAGAGCCATTAAAGTAGATGAACATTGATGCTGATCCCAGGAATTGAGTCATATTAGACTTTCAGGCTTATGAGAATGACACTAGGGATACCAAGTCCCATTGTGGGGTTGTCAGAGAAGAAATTTCAAAGGGACTATCCATCCTGAGGGTAACATCTCTATCAAAAAGTGGAGGATTATTGGACGAATGTTTCCCCTGAGACTGTTAACAGGGTTGAGAAACCCCTTCAATCAGAGAATCCCCCCAAACCAGCTATAGGGTTGTGGTTCCCCCATATATATCTAAATGCTAATAGAGGTGCGTGTGTGGGGAGAGGGGTTTAATTTAAAAATAAGCAGCCTAGCCTAGACCCATCTGTTCCTCCTGTTTTCCAGTACGCTTGTGCATGGGGTTATTCCAGCCCCAACGATGGCTGTAGTAACTACCAATAGCTGTGCAAACTCAGTAGTGAGATTGGACTTGAGAAAGGGATTTAATGGGGCTGCAAGGGGTTCATTTAGATGTGCTTGTCTTCATCTAAGCAGCTCAAGAACTCGCTCAAGTTTTTCTTTTGGGTCAGTCAGTCCATTCCAGGCACAGTACATGTGTTCTCTTGGGGCTTGTCTGCCCCGAAAGGTTGCGTATAGTTTCTTCTGGATAAGCCTTTAATGGAACACAATATAATTGATAGCTACTCCGAAGGCCCTGATTACTGATAGATATTCATCCTTCCCTGCTAGCAGGGCCGGCTCTAGGTTTTTTGCCGCTCCAAGCAAAAAAAAATTTTGGCTGCCCCCCGTCCCAGCCCTGGACTCTTCTCCACCACCCAC
>NW_020683135.1:0-1579 GCF_002925995.2 Terrapene triunguis
ATGTAACCCCTGGGGTTCCGTAGCGGTCTGTCTTGGGTGTGGTACTAGTCAATATTTTCATTAATGACTTGGATAATGGAACTGAGAATGTGCTTATAAAATTTGCAGATGACACCAAGCTGGGAGATGTTGCTTGCATTTTGGAGGACAGGATTAGAATTCAAAACAATCTTGACAAATTGGAGAATTGATCTGAAATCAAAAAGATGAAAGTCAATAAGGACAAGTGCAAAGTACAACCGTTAGGAAGAAGAAAGATCCATGCCTGCAAAAGGGGGAAATTAACAGGCTGAAAAATATCTAGGGGTTATGGTGGGTTATGAATAAGTTTAGCAACGGCATCACATTGCTGAAAGGCTAATATTACTCTGGGGAATATTAACAGGAATGTTGTATGTAAGACATAGGTGGTAATTGTCCCGCTGTACTTGCAATGGGTGAGGCCTCCGCTGGAGTGCTGTGTTCAGTTCTCGGTACCACACTTTAAGAAAGATATAGACAAATTGGAGAGAGTCCAGAGCAGAGCAACAACAATGATGATACAAGGTTTAGAAAATCTGACCTATGAAGAAAAGGTTTTTAAAAAAAACCTGGTCATGTTAAGCTCTGTTTTCTCAAGACTAATCAGGCCCACCTCAGTCTTGAAATATGTTAAGGGCTGTTATAAAGAGGAGGATGATCTATTGTTCTCCATGTCCACTGAAAGTCAGACAAGAAGTAATGAGCTTAATCTGCAGCAAGGGAGATTTAGGTTAGATAATGGGAGGGACGGGGACTTTAACTATAAGGATAGTTAAACTCTGGAACAGGCTTCCAAGGAAGGTTGTGGAATCCTCATCATTGGAGGTTTTAAAGGACGGGTTGGACAAACACCTGTTAGGGATGGGCTAGGTTTACTTGGTCCTGCCTATGCATCTATGAAACTCCTTCTGAGCTTCCAATATTCAGTTGCTCCAAGTCAGGGAGGCTAACCCCCTGCCCCCACAAATATCAGCTGTGGCAACGTGCACAATTTTACTGGCACACTTTAATTTTTATTCATGGTAGCTATGCCAGGGATCAGTTGCCCTGCTTGGTGTCCAGGAAGCAAGGAGTTAATTCCAGGCTGAGAGGAGAGTAACAAATCTGAGGTGGGGATTGGAGGCCTAATCTGGCTTTCATGGGGAACCCAAGAAACTCTAGAAATAATTGGGAGCTCTGCTAAGCTGGGGGGTTGTGGTCCAGGAAGAAAGCTTTGGATGAAAATCTCACTTGGCCAAAAGCTTTTGTAGCTGAACAAGTTGATCCTCTCCACCAGTTCACAATTGTCCTCAAGAGAAACACTCAGGCTGTAAGGATAAGGTAACCAGTCTGGGTAAAAGCTCAGACAATTGCAAAGCCACAATACAGTTAACCTCCATGCACAGGTAGAAAATGTGGTGCCTAACAAAATGGTAGACAATAATAAAAATGTCAGCAGGACACTTTAGATCAGTGCGTTCTGGCTTAGTTAAAGGCTATTAGGCTGTTTAGATTAGTAGCTTCCCTTGTTCCATTCAGATGAAGGAAGTGGTGACCAGCTAGGGAAATGTTACCTGAG
>NW_020683136.1:0-453 GCF_002925995.2 Terrapene triunguis
AGGTCTAGGTTGGATATTAGGAAACACTATTTCACTAGGAGGGTGGTGAAGCACTGGAACGGGTTCCCTAGGGAGGTGGAATCTCCATCCACAGAGGTTTTTAAGGCCCGGCTTGACAAAGCCCTGACTGGGATGATTTAGTTGGGGTTGGTCCTGCTTTGAGCAGGGGCTTGGACTAGATACCTCCTGAGGTCCCTTCCAACCCTGAGATTCTATGATTTATGGATCTAACTCCTAACTATTCCTCCATCCGTCCATCCATCCAACCCCATACCTCTCTATCCATCCATCCATCCATCCAACCCCATACCTCTCTATCCATCCATCCAACCCCATACCTCTCTATCCATCCATCTATCCATCCATCCACTTCCATGCCTCTCTAGCCATCCATCCATCCATCCATCCATCCATCCACCCCATACCTCTCTAGCCATCCATCCATCCATCCAC
>NW_020683136.1:553-964 GCF_002925995.2 Terrapene triunguis
CTCTATCCATCCATCCATTCAAGCCCATAAATTCCTATCTATTCATCCACTCATCCATCTTTTCCCACCTACCCTCCTGCATCTATCCATCCATCCATCAACTATGGATCTAACCGCTAAGTACTGCTCCCTCCATCCACTGCCACCAAGCTTACCCATCCATCCTGCCAAAGTACACCCTATTTACCCATCCGTCCTGCCATCTCTCCCCACCCAATATACCACTCTGTATTCATTCCTCCAGCCATCCCAGCCCATCAGTTCCCAACTCATCCATCCACCCCCACACCTCTATCCATCCATCAATCCAAATATACCATATTTACCCCTCCCTCCCTCTCTCCCTCCCTCATCTGTGTACCCTCATACTTAACTCCCCATCCATCCACCCCCATACCTCTATCCATCCAT
>NW_020683136.1:1064-1345 GCF_002925995.2 Terrapene triunguis
TCCATCCCCCCATCTATCCATCCATCCATCCCCCCATTCCCCCATCCCTCTATCCATCCATCCATCCATCCATCCATCCATCCATCCACCCATCCACCCCCATGCCTCTCTATCCATCCATCCAACCCCATCCATCCCCCCATCCATCCATCCATCCACCCCATACCTCTCTAGCCATCCATCCAACCCCATACCTCTCTAGCCATCCATCCATCCATCCACCCCATACCTCTCTATCCATCCATCCAACCCCATACCTCTCTAGCCATCCATCCACCCCC
>NW_020683136.1:1445-1895 GCF_002925995.2 Terrapene triunguis
TCTATCCATCCATCCATCCATCCACCCACTACACCATATTCAGCCCTCCCTCCAGGGATTCGCTGAGCCCATTGGCCAGAAAACGGGGGGGTCTCTCTTTGTGGCAGCCCCCAGAGCTCTCTCCCCGGTCAGTGCCTTGCACCGGCGGTGTCGGGATGAAGCCAGAGCCCCCACCCCCCCGCACTGACTGCAGGAGCGATTGTGCTGCAGTGGGGGGGGGGGGCCCCTCGCGGGCTATAAAACCCCGCGGCCCCCCCCCCGTTCCCAGCCGCCCCCCCCCCCCGGGCCCGGGGGCCCCCGCCCCCCCCCCCCGGCGGGTGGCTCTGTCCCCTTGACAGCCCGGCCGGCTTTGCAGGGGCTTTGCCAATAATGCTCCGGTAACGACCCCACTGCGATGGGAGCAGGGGGGCGCTGGCAGACCGGGCGCTGCGGGAGGGTGCGTGACAGACC
>NW_020683137.1:0-3739 GCF_002925995.2 Terrapene triunguis
GATGGGAATCCTCATGGCAGACCCACCCTATACTGTTTCTCACAAGGAAAAAGGTCTCTTTTCACCACCACCCTAAATTCCTGCCCAGTTATTTCTGAATTCCATGTCAACCAGGCCATCCACTTACCTGTTTTCTTCCTGAAACTCCATGCCGCTGCTGAAGAGAGCAGCCTTCATTCCCTTGATGTTGGACATGCCTTGGCATTCTACCTGAAAAGGACCAAACCTATCAGAAAATCACGAAGGCTATTTCTCGTCATAGCAGAAAAGTTGCAAGGACAAGCTCTATCCTCTCAGAGAATCTAAGTGGATTTCTGGGGGAATCATTGAGTTCTACCAATTAACTCATATTCTTCCAACTGATGGGGTAAGGGCACAATCCATGAGAGCACAAGATGCCGCTGCAGCATCCCTGCAAGAAGTACCAATACTGGACATACGTAGAATGGCTACCTGGAGTTCCAGTCACACATATACAAAACATTTTGTACACTATTTCAAGCGGATACAACAGTGGGAACTACAGTAATTCAAGCATCTTTGCTGCCAGGATCCTCGCACCCTCCTCAGTCTGAATACTGCTAGTCAGTCACCCATGTGTGGAACAAGCATAGGGACCAGCACTCGAAGAATTGGAGGTCACTTACCTGTAACTGGATGTTCTTTCAGATGTGTGGTCCATGTCTATATTCCCCTCCATCCCCTTTGCTTCGGCTCCTACTGGATTCACAGTAAGAAGAACTGGACAGGCGTCAGCCCACGTTGCCTCTTATGCCCTGGGTCTGGAGCATAAGGAGAGCTGCTGCACATGTGTGAGCCAATGGACACTGCTTGTTAGAATTTATGGACTCAAGCGCATGATGTGCATGCACACCTACATTTGGAATACAGATAGGGACCACAGATCTGCAAGAACTTGCACTTACAGTTAAGTAACCTCCATTTTTAAACTCAAATATCTTTGTTGGTAGACCAATGTTGATTGTAAAATGACCTCTTATAAAACAGATGTTTGTTTTTTACCAGTTCTAGGTGAACTGGAAATTTTTTGAGTTAAAATTTATGTATTCGAGGAGATGCTTTTTTTCCTTTTCAGGTGAAAGTAGAAGCCTCCTGGGATTCCACAGTCCATAACTGCCTTCAGCTCAGTAAAGGAACAGCAACAGATGAAAGAGTTTTCCTTATTGTGAGAGTAACAGTCCAGCTCAGCCATCCTGCAGAAATGCAGCTAGTGCTACGCAAACGTATCTGCGTTAATGTCTACGGGAGACAGGTACGTCTTTTAAAACCCTCCAGTGAGTTTTGACTCCCTGTCAAAGTGATGAGAGTCCTGAGGCAAAGAGCTTTTGACTTGCTTGACACCAGAGTTCAGTAATTCCTGGCCCGCAGTCCTGTGCTCAGACTCTTAGTCCGTGCCTCACTTCACTGCAGCATTTTAACACTGGTGTGCCCCTTGTTTTGGTGGATTTGATAGGTTACCAACATCAGGTTGCAGGGCTGCCCGGGAAGGGGGGGAAGAGGGGCAGGAAGTGGGGCAATTTGCCCCGGGCCTCACAGGGGCCCCCATGAGAATATAGTATTCTATGGTATTGCAACTTTTTTTTAATGGAAGGGGCCCCCAAAATTGCTTTGCCCCAGGTCCCCTGAATCCTCTGGGTGGCCCTGTCAGGTTGAGATGGAGGTGCATATTTTTAAATGTTTTATGGGAGCTGTGTGTTTGTAATTCTGAGCCTGACAGCTGTCCCTTGAGGAAAAATGAAATTAACAGTGGCCTTCTAAAAAGAGTCTTTAAACAAACTTTTAGCCAGAAGCATCTAACAAAAAGAAAAGTGTCCAGTTCTACTCTTGATGTAGTTTTCCTTTGGCTAGATACATTTGTTTGACATGTTGAAGTGGTCTGGGTCCATTTTGTAGAAGCTTTGAAAATACCAAAATAATTTATACATTAATCTTTAGTTCCTCTTCCTCACAAGTCCTGCTGGGGGCTAGACCTGGAGAATCACGAAGGTGGGATACTGCATTTCACCCATCCTCAGCAGCTTCAGCTCTTTACTTTGGTACACAGTCATAAAGAAGCATTAGAAATAGCAACAACCCGCTGCTGTTTTGATTCCTTGTGTTTACTTGATACTGATTTGCTCTGTCCTGTGTGGCAATAACTAGAGCAGGGGTCGGCAACCTTTCAGAAGTGATGTGCTGAGTTTTCATATATTCACTCTAATTTAAGGTTTCGTGGGCCAGTAATACATGTTAACGTTTTTAGGAGGTCTCTTTTTATAAGTCTATAATATATAACTAAACTATTGTTGTATGTAAAGTAAATAAGGTTTTTAAAATGTTTAAGCAGCTTCATTTAAAATTAAATTAAAATGCAGAGCCCTCCCCCCCCTAGACCCGGCCAGGACCCAGGCAGTGCGAGTGCCACTGAAAATCAGCTCGCGTGCCACCTTTGGCACGCGAGCCATAGGTTGCCTACCCCTGAACTAGAGGCTTCACGTTGCTAGTAGTCTGTGTGATAACTTCAGTGTCTTGGAAAATTATTTAATTTTTTTTTCATAGCTTTTGTATGATGCTGCTAAATACTGGAGAGAATTTTTGTTTCAATATCATTAGTATTAATCTGGTGAATAGTCTCTCTAATCCCAATCATTTTACATTGGCTAGAGTTTAGTAGGTGTTATCCTCATGGCCAGGAGCTCATGTTTTGTAGATTAGTGAAATTTGTCTAATTTGCCGATGTATCCTAAGTGAAACCTGAATTATGTTTTCCCCATCAGTAACGTTCACTACATCTGTTTCTGGATACTGACCTCTCTCCCAGTCTGAGACATTTAGGGGTATGCTAGCAGCAGTTGTGTACACGTTGCCGTCTGTGGCTTCTCAGAACGAGAGTCCCACTTGACCTTTTATTTTCTCCATTTGACCTGTTCTGCCATGATGGAAGGTGCAGGGGGAGGAACAAATGGAAGGCAGGAGCTCGATGAAGTCTCATTCAGGGAATGATCCCTGAAAATCTTCATTCCTTGATGAAGATGGTGGGAGCAGGGAGAATTCTGCTCAACACTGCCCCAAAATTTGGCTTTCCATGCCGGCGACAGTATCAGATAAGGTGGGGGTGCTGAGCTGCTCCTCTGTTGGCACTACAGGAGGCAGAGTCGGAGTGAGGCCAGAAGGGGCATGGCCAAGCTCCAGGCAGAGCCCTGTGGACACAACTGAGCTGCTGATAGTATTTGGAGGAAGAGAGGCACAGCACTAGATGTCTGACTAGGTGTGAAGTCATTCCCAGAAAGGAAACAGTGAAGCAAATTTTCCATTACCTAGAACTGGGGGAAACCCATTTCACAGAAATCATTTGCAGGCTCCATTTATCATACAGATTGTATTGAGTCTCCAACAATGCCGATTTCAACCGCAAGCTGAGTCTATTTGCCAACACAAAAATTCAGCCTTCTCACAAGGTTTTTTAATCCCCAGTGATAACCTTTCCAGGCTGTTCAGACTGAGCAGCATCTTTCAATGACTCATCTCTGCATTAATTCAAGAATCCAATTCTTAACCCTACACGGCGCCAAGTCAGCATAAACAACGACCATGCCCTCTTAAATCATTCTTCATAACGATCTCTCTGGTCAAGAATTTAATGTCTGTACATGTCGATATTCAAGAAAAGTCACCCTGGGCTCTCCAAAAAAAAAAAAAAATCTAGAACCAGCCAATCCCTTGTTTTCTAGTTAAGAGG
>NW_020683138.1:0-3003 GCF_002925995.2 Terrapene triunguis
GGCCCAATCCTGCAACCATTAAGGATCTCTTGAGCAGGGGCTTCAACATCCTCCAGGGAGGCATTATATGAAACAAACTAGTTCAGTGACACTCAACTTTAAAATGGGGAGTTAGAAGAAGAAATTAAAAAGGGGGAAGGGATAGAAAGAGGAAGCTAGTCACAAAGACCCTAAAGCTGAAAGCAAGGACACTGAAATCCTTAAAGTCAGCAAGGAGGCTACTTAGGCATCCCATAAAACAGTCTCACGGGGTCCTAAGCAAAATAGGAAACAAGAAGGCAAGAAAAATGAATAAATATGGTTAAATGGCAAGGTGCAAGGATCCCTTCAAAGATAGAAATCCAGCCCAATTGAAGCCAATTAAAAGAATGCTGCAGTGAGGTCAAGGTGAAAAGGTCATTGACAGCGTTTCTCAGTGCCAGAGTGCCATTTGAGGAGGTGGCTACCATACCTCAAATTCTTATCCATTTGACATTCATGATTTCTTTTCCTGTTGACATTTCCCATGCTCTTCTGCATGCTTCTCCTTGAGTTAGATTTTTATTCACTCAGATGACCCTTTCTGGATTGCTTTTCCCAGTCTTTTTTTTGCTTTCTCAAACATGTAAGCTCACAAAGGTTGAGTTGCACAGTGTTTTCTTTGTAAACATTGGAAATTTGAGATGGTTTGAGTTTTAAATCCTCTCTATATTGTTGCTTTGCTTCCAGAGGTGGCTGAGCCAATACGGCTAACCCTGCAGATGCAGGGGGCACCAGCTACAGAGTCCCCACATCAAGGATGAGCTGAAACACTCGTGCAATGTTAGATGTTCTGCACAAGCACTGCAGAGCTTTGCTGCTTGATGCTCACCAAGAGCTCGGTGGTGGTGGTAACCTGAAGCCTTTGAGAAACTGGGATTTCTCCCCTTTTACTGCTGTCCTTGATGGAGTGGATTCCCACCCACTCAATTTAACAGGAATCCTCCATCTACTATTCCCCTTGCATTCCTACACACCACTTCTGGACACATAACTTCTTGCCCACGTCCTACAGGTCCAAACCTCCCAGCTGCTGTGGCATAGAAATGTGAGGCAGTTAGGAGTTAAGAGTAGAATAATATTACACATTGAATCTGGAGCCTTAAAGACAGTCTAATGGCTTCACAGAGCACCTCAGATTGTTGGAACTGGTTCTCTTTTAAAAGAGGACTGGCCAATTGGTGTTATTCCAATCAAATCCCTGACTAAAAATTACTTAGCAGCATTGCCTGAGGAAAAATACAAAATCCATTTTACTGGGCTGGAGTGGACTCGGCGTGTAGGGAACTGAAAGGAACTCACTACCGACCCAGTATGCTGAGAACCTCCTGAAAGGTCCCGAGTACCTGCAGTTCTCACTGACTTCACGATGAGTCGAGAGCTTTCAGCACTACCTCACAAGGGGCACTCATCATTATTAAGAGCTCAAGGTAATGGGCTACACAACAAAAGCCATTTGCAATGCACAACAATAGCTATATTGACCATATTAATAATACCCCCTACTTACACACAAATAGATGGCACTCTACATAGATTAGATATCTACATATATACAGATGCTACTACTTTTATTATATAGAATTCTCAAAACAAACATTGTGCAATATTGGCCCTATCCCAGCTCTCCGAGGTTTAGTGCAATATTTAGATCGGGGTCGGCAACCCATGGCACGCATGCCAAAGACGGCACGCCAGCCGATTTTTAATGGCACACTGCTGCCTGCCGGGGTACCGCTCAGCCCGCTGCCGAACCCCGGCAGCAGGCTGAGCCAGACCCCGGCAGGCAGCAGCGTGCCATTAAAAATCCTGCCCAACCCAGCCGGCTCTTCTCCGCCCCCCTACCCCCGTACCGCTCTCTCTGATGAGGGAAGGGGGCAGAAGCAAGCTTGGTCCTGCCGGCTGCTGCTGTCCAGCAGGCTCCACCGGCAGCCAAGCTTCCCCCTCCCCCGCTTCTTCCCCCAACGTGCTGCATGGAGCCCCGCCTCCTCTCCCTCCCTGCCGCCGATGGCCCTTGCGAGGGAGGGGAGAAGAGCAGCCCCAGCGCCCTCGCTGCTCAGACCGGTAAGGAGGCGGAGAAGAGGCAGGTGGGTAGGAGCGGGGCGTATACTCCAGACCCCTGCCATGAGCCGCTCAGGGGGCTGCGAGCACCCCCCTGATCCCAGCCCTCCCCCTCCCCAGCCCTCTGCCCTGACCCCTGCACCCCCCTTGCACCCCAGCTCCCTGCATCCCCCCCACGACCCCATCCCTGACTCCTGCATCCTCCACACATACTCAGCCCCCCCACACCCCATGCCCTGACTCCTGCACCCCCTCACATGCCCCCAGCCCTCTGCCCTGACTCTTGCACCCTCCACACATACCCAGCCCCCCCAAACCCCGCTGCCCTGACTCCTGCACTCCCCACACCCGCTGCCCTGATTCCTGCACTCCCCACACATACCCAGCCCCCCCACACCCCATGCCCTTACTCTTGCACCCCCCACATCCCCACCCCCCACCCTAAGCACCAGGTTGGCAGCAGGCTGAGCGGGGCCAGTGGCTGGGACCCCAGCTGGCAAGGGGGCGGCAGCCAGAACCCCAGACTGGCAGCAGGCTGAGCGGGGCCGGCAGTCAGGACCCTGGCTGTCAGGAGCCAGCGGACAGAACCTCAGACCGGCAGCGGGCTGAGCTGCTCGGCCCGCTGCTGGCCCGGGGTTCTGGCTGCCGGCCCCTTGCCAGCTGGGGTCCCAGCCGCCGGCCACGCTCAGCCCGCTGCCAACCTGGGGTTCTGGCTGCTGGCCCCTTGCCAGCTGGGGTTCCGGCCGCAGGCCCCGCTCAGCCCACTGCCGGCCTAGGTGAACGGAACCCCAGGCTGGCAGCGGGCTGAGCAGGCCAGTGGCTTAAGATCAGCATTTTAATTTAATTTTAAATTAAGCTTCTTAAACATTTTGAAAACCTTGTTTACTTTACATACAACAGTAGTTTAGTTATATTATATATAAA
>NW_020683139.1:0-1654 GCF_002925995.2 Terrapene triunguis
GCCCCCACTGGCCGCGGTTTGCTGTCCCGGGCCAATGGGGGCGGCGAAAAGCGGCACGGGCGAGCGATGTGGTGGCCGCGGCTTCTCGCCACCCCCATTGGCCCGGGACGGTGAACCGCAGCCAGTGGGGGCTGCGATCGGCCGAACCTGCCGCGTCAGCAGGTAAATAAAACTGGCCCGGCCCGCCAGGGTGCTTACCCTGGTGAGCCGCATGCCGAACGTTGCCGACCCCTGTCGTAGAATCATAGACTCATAGGACTGGAAGGGACCTCAAGAGGTCATCTAGTTCAGATGTGGGAAGGGCGGCCAGCACATCCCTCGGCCTGCGCCGCTTCCAGCAGCTCCCATTGGCCTGGAGCAGCGAACCGCGGCCAGTGGGACCTGCGATCAGCCGAACCTGCAGACGCTTCAGATAAACAAGCCGGCCCGGCCCACTAGGGGCTTTCCCTGGCGGGCTGCATGCCAAAGGTTGCCGATCCCTGATCTAGACCATCCCTGACAGGTGTTTGTCTAAACTGCTCTCAAAAATCTCCAATGATGGAGATTCCATAACATCCCTAGGCAATTTAGTCCAGTGCTTATATCCTGAAATCCTGTTCTGTTTTTACTCAGTCCTTAATCAAGCAAACTCCCATTGGCTTCAACAAGCATAGAACAAGGATTTCAGCACCTGTCCCAGGCTAAACACAGCCAGCTCAGTACTGGGCTAGTAGGTAGTTTCTATAACATAAAATGACCCAAACTTATGATAATTTGGGACCATGTTAACTATAAATTGCCATGAGGCAGTAGGACAACAGTTCTGATTGACCCTCCCTGTGGGCCTTCTTGGGGAATCAATGAAAACTGTGGTAGCATTTTACACCCACTTCACACAAGTCTAAATGATGAGGCAAGTTGGAAGTCAGTGGAAAGATCAAACTGCATGTGTTACCTATTTCTCTGATCGATGTAGTGAGCCTGCTGTTTCACTGCATCACTCTTAAATACGAGCTGAGAACAGAATCCATTAAACATAACATAGAAGTACAAAAGGAAGGTTACCCATAAGTAATGACCCATGAGTCATAATTTTGGAATAAGCCCTATCTTTGTAACAGACTGAAGCAGAAAGCCTACCTCAGAATATCCCTAAACCTCAGGGAAGTTTAGTTCTGTGCCTGGTTCTGCATGGTCAACTCAAGTCCCTCTCTAGTCAGCTGGTTTGCACCTGTGAGGTGACGAGACTATCTTTCTGATAGTTCTTCTTCTTGGGCTGGAGCACAGCCTCCAGAATTAAAAAGGTTGGTTCACTATCCAGTCTGCTCCTGAGCCTGTCTACAGTGCAAATATATTGCAACAGTAGCTGGAAAAGTTCTGTTGTTTATTACTTTGAGAGCCCTCAAAAGCTTGCCAGCCATTTTTAAAAGTTTGGGGGAAGAAGTACTTTCTGGATGGCCTTGAGCTGTTAGATCATTTGCCAGATTCCCATCTCTCTTTTCTCTCTCTCCCTGGTTTTATACACATCCATATATATATATTCTCAGAAAATGTTAAAATTAGACCAAAAGTTCCTGTCACTTTAGAAAGGAGAATCTGTCCCCACATCTTGGAGATGTCTTTGTAACAACTCAAAAAGGCAAAGAAATCCATCTCCAGGAAGAAAATTTGAAAC
>NW_020683140.1:0-1411 GCF_002925995.2 Terrapene triunguis
GGAAAAAGAGGACGTATGGTAACCCTATATCAGTGCACTCTGGGAAAATCTGTTCCA
Source organism: Terrapene triunguis (assembly GCF_002925995.2). Lineage (NCBI taxonomy): Eukaryota > Metazoa > Chordata > Testudines > Emydidae > Terrapene > Terrapene triunguis. The sequence goes on from NW_020683140.1 coordinate 58, forward strand.
TATTACCTCAGTTTCTGGTGTTCATGAGTATTTTTAGGGTGTAGTGTTCTTAGAACTACTAATTAAATATCACATTTTTAACACTATTATAGACAGGATTTAACATCTTTACAAACATGTTAGCTGTCAGGGTCAATCTAAGGGCATGTCTTCACTAGCAACATTAAAGCACTGGCCGTGGCTGTGTAGTCACGGCATAGCTCCCAGCGCTATAAAAAAACACCTCCACATGGGGAATGGCTCCCAGCACTGGTGCACTGTCTACCCTGGCACTTTACAGTGCTGAAACTTGCAGTGCTCCGGGCAGAGGTGGCTCTATGTTTTTTGCCACCCCAAGCACAGCAGTCAGGCGGCCTTCGGCAGCATGCCTGCGGGCGGTCACGCGGATTCGGCGGCGTTTCTGTGGATGATCTGCCTGTCCCGCGGCTTCGGCGTACCCACCACCGAATTGCAGCCGCGGGACCGGCAGACCTCCCGCAGAAATGCCGCCGAATCCGCGTGGCCAGCGGACCGCCCACAGGCATGCTGCTGAAGGCTGCCTGACTTGCCGCCCCAGGCACGCACTTGCTGCGCTGGTGCCTGGATCTGCCCCTGGCTCCGGGGTGTGTTTTTTCACACTCTGGAGCGAGAAAGTTGTAGTGCTGTAAAGTGCCAGTGTAGACAAGCCCTAAGGCTCCCTACTAGGTTTGAAATTGGGGTGAGTTATATTCGTGCAAGCTTAACATTGGTGCAATGCATCTACCCAGGGTGGAGGCTTGCATTAGGGTGTTAGAGAGCTTATTCCTTCACTCTCCCACTTCCCTGGTCCTCCTTGCATGAACAGAGAGCAACAATACCTGAAGTCTGAAGGTGCAAACAATTCAATGTTTATTGGGGTGAACTTTCAGCAAGCTTAAATCCAAGTTCCTTTTTCCTTGTTTTCGAATCCCAACTTACTTCCTGTTTGCCCCTAATTTATATAGTAATATTCTTAGCTATACCTCAACCAATCATTCTACTAAAATTTACCTAACCAATCCTAACATATTGTAACATGATTAGCTAACCAATTATATCCCACCACCTTAATTAGTTTACACCCAGCAAAATTAATTACACAGCAGACAGAAACAATCACAGAACCAAACAGAGACCATGCAAATAAACATAGCAAGGTGGGAACTATAATGATGAAACAATACAGAAGTGAGGATTTCACAACTACATCTATACAGACATAAGGATTTCCCAGCTGTGTCTATTGATAAGTGAGTTCTTACCAGACAGAAAACTATCAAACTAAATTTCCTTTTACATCTTCTAGACTCTTCCCTTTCTCTGGAGGTGATAGATCAGATCACCTTCCTAACAGCCC
>NW_020683141.1:0-1474 GCF_002925995.2 Terrapene triunguis
CCCTTGCCCACATGCTTGTTGATTCCCTCAAAGAATTCTAATTGGTGAGGCATGATTTCCCTTTACAAAAACCATGTGGACTCTTTCCCAACATATCGTATCTATGTGTCTATTGACACCTTAATCTGGAATAGTTCCTCAAATCCATCACCTAAAAAGAATGGCTTAGGCATGGGTGGCAGTTATAATATGCCAGGGGAGGCTCTGCCATGACCACGGCTGCCAGACCCCAGGTTGTGGAGTTTGGCAGTGAAGTTTTTGCTTTATTATGCCCCATGCAGATTCCGTGGTGGCTGAGGCGGCACATACCGCCTCCTCAGCTGCCCCGGAACCTGCATGGGGCATATCAAAAGCATCTTCTACAGACGCTTTTCCCCTGGGCGTTGGGCGGGTTGGGTGAGGGGAGGCATGGGGCTGGGCTCCTCCGGGCGTGGGAGGCTTGGCTTGGGGCTTCGGCCAGCCCAGCTGGGGTTCCTCCAGGCAGGGAGGGGGTCTCAGGGCTTCGGCCAGCCCAGCCGGGGCTCCTCTGGGTGGGAGAGGGGAGGCTTGAGGCTTTCGCCAGCCCAGCCGGGGCTCCTCTGGGTGGGGTCAGGGGGAGAGGCTTGGGGCTTCAGCCAGACCGGGGCTCCTCTGGGAGGGGCTCTCTGGGTTGGGGGGGGCTTGTGGCTCTGGCCGTGGGGGGGGGGGGGGCACAGAAGGTCTTGGAGCTCCAGCCATGGGGAGGGCATGGAAAGAAGGGGTGGAGCTGGGGTCTAGCCTCCCCAGAGGGGGGCTTCACCCACCACCCATGGGCTTAGGTGTGGAAATCTTCCTCACATCCTCTGCAGTGTAAACCAATGCAAAGAATTCATTTAGCTTCTCCGCCACAGACTTATGTTCCTTGAGTGCTCCTTGAGCACATTGATCACCCAGTGGCCCCACTAATTGTTTGGCTTCCTGCATCTGATGTACTTCAAAAAAATTGCTGTTAGTGTTTGTGTCTTTCGCTAGTTGCTCTTCATATTCTTTTTTGGCCTGTCTAATTATGCGTTTACACTTGACTTGCCAGAGTTTATGCTCCTTTTTATTTTCTCCAGGATTTGACTTCCAGTTTTTAAAGGATGTTGTTTTGCCTCTAACTTCTTCTTTTACTATGGGGGTATACATTTAGCCATTGTGACTTTTTCTTTGTCCTCTTATTTTTTTTTTTTTAATTTGTGATATACATTTAGTTTGAGCCTCTATTATGGTATTTTCCATGCAGCTTGCAGGCATTTCACTTGTTTGATTGTTCCTTTCATTTCCATTTAACTAGCTTCCTCACTTTTGTGAGGAAGTTAAATGCTACTGTCGTGGGGGCTTTGATATGTCCCCCCCTGCAAGTATGATTGCTATTATTGAATGGTTCACCTATATTCTCCTCTGGAGGTCCAATTAGGTCTAAATCAAGAATGGCCTCTCCCCTTGTGGGTTCCAGGATTAGCTGCTCCAAGAC